>NC_091951.1:56270754-56558254 GCF_031021105.1 Erythrolamprus reginae
ATGAGTAACTTGAATTGGGCCCACAAACGTCTTTCCTTAAATCCGGTTAAAAGATGGAGACTATATCATCTAAACCAAAAGAAAACAATGGAATAATACCAAGCATCCTCATATCATTTAGATTTTGCAGTTATGCATTTCTTCCATAGTCCCATGTATATGTTTTTAATAATTAGAAGGCTTTTTATTTTTTGTTCAGAAATAAAATCCCACTGATTTCAGGAGGTCTTTTCTTCCAAGTATGCATAAGTAAGCATCCAACTGCAGAGTCTGAAATCTATTACGAACTGGTTACATTCTTAAGACACACTGTGTGTTTGTGCAGGTGGTGATGGTAGTAGGGGTGCTGTTTAACATATGTGCATCCATCCCAAAAAATAAGCCTTCGGTATTATTTTTTTTAAGTATAAGGCGTAGATCTGCACAACTCCCAAGTCAAAAACAAACATACCACCTTTGAGCTTCAGTTCTCTGCAAAATATAGTTAAATCCTACATTTCAATGGGAAAATGGATTCTAAGTTTTTAAAAAAATCCATATTGAATTCAGAAGTAGTACGGTCATCGAATCAGATCCTCCTTAAATACAAAAAGTCCACTTTTAAGGCAAACCTGTGAAGGCTCCTTGTTCAGAATTAATTTAAACCATCAGCCAGTTTTACATGCTGAAGAGCAAAACATTTATCAAGAAAGCAAACAAAAAAGATAGGTGTGAACTGTTGAGGATTATTTAGTTTTGAGTTGATCTTTCAAACATAGGCAACTGAACTAGTTAACTATTTCTATGAACGTAAGAACATTGACTGAAAAAATGCTGGTTGAAATTATTTTGCATTTTTGGCACCAATCAGCAACACAAGAACAAGGGGACACAATCTGAAGTTAGTTGGGGGAAAGATCAAAAGCAACATGAGAAAATATTATTTTACTGAAAGAGTAGTAGATCCTTGGAACAAACTTCCAGCAGACGTGGTAGATAAATCCACAGTAACTGAATTTAAACATGCCTGGGATAAACATATATCCATCCTAAGATAAAATACAGAAAATAGTATAAGGGCAGACTAGATGGACCAGGAGGTCTTTTTCTGCCATCAAACTTCTATGTTTCTATGTTTCTCGGACACAGAATATCTTAGTTTATTGCAGTCAAAGACCCTAAGACAAATTCTTAGCAAGTAATTGTTCTGAGACTCAATTACTACGGGCCAATGGAATTGATAGCCAAAGTCATCCATTATGGGAGATGTCATAAAATTTACAAAATGAAATGCACATTTTTATTTTGGAAAGGCTGTTTGTTAAGCTTGCACCAGCAAAAATGCATGGATTGCCATAAAAGTACATAGGAGAAAGGGAGGGAGAGAAAGAGGTGAGGGCTGTAACATTTCAGAATTAACAGCACAGATGTTCCAATCTAACTATTCCCAAACCTCAACTTGACGTCATCTTTGAGCAAAAGAGAACAAAATGAATCCACTTGTTTTGTAAACAAACTTGTGCGCAACATGCAGTTTAATTGTTACCAACATTTCTCCATGTAATTTCGCACTTGGGCAAATCGGAGTAAAGACACTGTCTTCCCTTAGAACTGGGGAACGGCAAGGGTTCGCTTATGGTCCCAGCCAGAACCTTTTCCAGTCACTGAACATGGACGGGTCCTGCCTGCTTCTGTGAAAACGAAACCGCAAAACAAAACAAATCAGCAGTGCTATTTTGGAGAATAGACACAGTCGCTCCTAAGGATATTAACTTGGATTTCCTGAACAGATTTCTCTCCCTCTCTTCGTGTGTAGCAACCAAGGAATAATCTATAAAATTATTTCCTACAGCAAGGACATGAAAGGCTGAATGAGGTGTTTTAAATGCTCAAATTAGTGACATTTCTCTCAGAACAACATCCACAAAAGAAACACACTTAGCATAATCTTTCCTCAACATTCCTGACTATCAGGTTCACAGTTCATAGACGATGCTCCAGATCTTTCCTTCTTTTCATGGCAAAATCAGAAGAAGAATAGAATAGAATAGAATAGATTTTTTATTGGCCAAGTGTGATTGGACACACAAGGAATTTGTCTTGGTGCATATGCTCTCAGCGTACATAAAATAAAATATAGATTTGTCAAGAATCATGTGGTACAACACTTAATGATTGTCGTAGGGGTCAAATAAGCAATGAAGAAGCAATATTAATAAAAATCTTAGGATATAAGCAACAAGTTACAGTCATACAGTCAACATGGGAGGAAATGGGTGATAGGAATGATGAGGAAAAAAAGTAGAATAGAAGTGCAGATTTAGTAGAAAGTCTGACAGTGTTGAGGGAATTATTTGTTTAGTAGAGTGATGGCGTTCGGAAAAAACCTGTTCTTGTGTCTAGTTGTCTTGGTGTGCAGTGCTCTGTAGCGAGGGTAGGAGTTGAAACAATGTGTGTCCAGGATGTGAGGGGTCAGTAAATATTTTCCCCACCCTCTTTTTGACTCGTGCAGTATACAGGTCCTCAATGGAAGGCAGGTTGGCAGCAATTGTTTTTTCTGCAGTTCTGATTGTCCTATGATGTGTGTGTCGGTCCTGTTGGGTTGCAGCACCAAACCAGACAGTTATAGAGGTGCAGACGACAGACTCAATGATTCCTCTGTAGAACTGTATCAGCAGCTCCTTGGGCAGTTTGAGCTTCCCGAGCTGGCGCAGAAAGAACATTCTTTGTTGCGCGACAGACGAGGAGGATTATTTCTTGACTGTGGGATTCCTGTCCATTGAAAATCTGCCTAGGAATCCCACAGCTAGTTCTCCTTGATGAATTACGAGTTAGATAAAATGTTAATTAGTTGTAAAAGATTTCCTTACGGTTGTGCTCTATTAGCACAGGTCTGTCTAAAATGGGCTTTTTTGGAATGTCCGCCAGCTAGAATGTCACACTGAGAAAGCGGTGTAAATGGAAAGCAGTATAAAATATTTCAAACAAAGTGTGTTTCAGGGTTCTGAGAGTTGGTGCCAAGGCAAGCAGTTTCCTTCTTTGTTGGAGTACACGGAGCTAAAGTTTGAAGGTTTGTCTAGACAGTTTCTGTGCAGCAGAAGCGTAGTCTAGTATTGCATGTGGGATGAAGCTGGAACAAATAAGACCAACGGCAAGAATAACAGAATGCAACAGCTTGCCAAATTATCCATCCCTGCATCCCTCCATCCCTGTTATATTTTGCCACAAATTCTTGAAGTCTAGCCACAAGTAACACAATAATTAAATTTCACCGAAAGAAAATAATTCAGAATAGTAGATATATTAGAACAAATTGCAACTGCAGTCATATGCCAGGATTTCACCTTCCTCCTTTGGTGCCTTCCATTTAGTCTTGACTCCTGGTTACTGCCTGGACACGTCCCTGCAGTTTTCTTAGCAAGATTTTGCCCTTCCCTCCTTCCTACCGTGTTTCCCCGAAAATAAGACACTGTCTTATATTAATTTTTGCTCCAAAAATTGTGCTACGTCTTATTTTCGGGGGATGCCTTATATTTCTCAAATAAGACAAATTCACAGGCAGAAAAGCTGACACCCCCAAAGAAAGTGTACCATACGGTACACTGATTACGGTACGGTACCTGTCACACACACAAACGATGGCACTTATATGGTATAACAGTATACTCCCGCTATTGCAGCTTCCGGCCACCAGAGGAACTACAGTCTACGCACTGAAGTGGAGACTGTAATGGCGGTGAGACAGCAGCAGACTGTGTCTGCTGTACTGGACGGTACAAAGCGATGGACGGGGCCAGCAGGGGACGCCACATTATAACGGTACCGCTATGAACAGCTTTGAATGGTACCGTATATTTTTCCACCGTACCATATGTAAACTTGACTATGCCTTATTTTCGGGGGGTGCCTTATATTAGCAAATTCTGCAAAACCTCTGACATGCCTTACTTTCAGGGTACATCTTATTTTCGGGGAAACAGGGTAGAGAGAGTGGGGGACTGGTCCAAGGTCTTTTTGTGATCTAAGGCTGGTACCTTAATCACTGCACTATACTGGATTGAAAGTCTGTTAAGAGTCACAGAAAATGTGGAAGATAAAAAAAGGATGCAGCCTGGTGCAAAAAGAAGGCAACCTATTTGAATTCGCCAGAGAGTATGACTACTGAAAAGATCTTAACAAGCCACCACTCTTCTCCTCGGCAAAAGCAATAAGTCACAAGAGAAACATCTCATGGGACACAAGGAGAGACTGTGTCAAGACTAAACAAGTGATTATGAATGCAAAATAAATGAACAAACATTACAAACAACTATCAAATTATAAAACCAACATTATAAACCACACCTGCAGCAATAACAAGAGCTATTTTTAGCTTGGTGAACTATTATTTTTGCTCACAGATACTCATGCCTCTATCTATCTATCTACCTACCTACCTACCTACCTACCTACCAGCCTGCCTATCTATTGATACGCCGCCCCCTAGGGAACATGCCTTTTTTTTTGCCGCAGGAAGCAGGGGGGTTTTGCACTGAACAATAGCACACAGCACAGAGTAGGAGAGGGGCGGCATACAAATCTTATTATTATCATCATCATCATCATCATCATCATGGGAATATGACACACCTTAAGAGACACCATAGAAAAATATTTAACAGGGATGAAAAGAAAGGAGGAGAGAGACGGAAATAATGAGACAAACGTAAGCCTCCCGAAAGCTAAGATGAGGAAATATGACCAAGCGTTTGTAGCGCTTGGCTTCACTGTGACTATGGTGGGAGATGAGGAAAGACCGGTATGTTTACTGTGTCTAAAAATGTTGGCAGCGGACAGCAGGAAGCCAAGTAAATTAAGGCGTCACTTAAATACATTACACCCCAATTAAACTGATAAGTCGCTTGAGTTTTTTCAGTGGAAATATGCTGAATATTGCAAACAATCATCCCGACGGGGAGTTGGCGGGGTCGCGAAATGGGGTGGGGCATATCAGAAAATAATTGAGAAACACTGCCTATCTTGTGAGTCTCCAGAGAGGGGCGGCATACAAGTCTAACAAGTTATTGTTGTTGTTGTTGTTGTTGTTGTTGTTGTTGTTATTATTATTATTATTATTATTATTATTATTATTATTATTATTATTATTATTATTTTGGAAGCTTGCCTTAACTGTGTTGTGTGTCAGCCCCTACCTTATGGAGCAGCCTTTCTCTCGAGATCCAGTCAAGCCCTACCTTTTTAACCTTCTGGAAAGCTGTGAAGTCCTGGCTATTTTCTCAAGTGTTTGGGACAGGGTGAAGTCAGAGTTGGAAGAGACTGCTGTGGATTGCCTCCAGGGAGTTTGGGTGCGGCACCAGGTGTTTTTGTTTGCTTGCATTGGTGTGAATCCATTCTTTAAGCGATACTGTTTTATATTATGGCTGTGCTCCATGCAGAATGCTGGCTTTTACGCTGGACAGCCATAGATATATTTTGAAATATTTGGAAGGGGATGGGCTGTCTTTAAATATGACAAAAATAAATAAAATTACAAAAGTGACAGACTTTCCTCACATTTAGGGAGTTATTTTTGCTTTTCAACTAAGGTGGAAAGATTGCAGTAGTGCAGAATACGAGAAAAGTGTATTTTGCATTCATGGCTGGTTAGTTAGTTAGTTAGTTAGTTAGTTAGTTAGTTAGTTAGTTAGTTAGTTAGTTAGTTAGTTAGTTAGGTGGGTAGGTGGGTGGGTAGGTAGGTAGGTTGGTAATTCCTCAATCTGTCCAAGAAAACTTCAACCACAATACAGACAGTCCTCAATTTAGAACTATCTGTACAATAACAGTTCAAAGTTGCAACAGTGCTGAAAGAACTGTTACTTAAGTTCTCTAAATCACCATTCCCCAACCCTTGGGGCTTGGGAGCCCAGTGAGGGGAGGGAAGGGGAACTTGACCACACGAACGATCCACCAGCGTGTGTACGCAGCCCTCGCAGGAGCAGCAGGCCAATTTACACAATTTGACTTGTGTGAGCAGCAGGCTGGCACATGTACCCACAAGTGCCCATCATTTGTGCAAGTTAAGCTACCTGTATGCTTAACTTACGGGACCGCCTTCTGCCGCATAAATCGCAGCGGCCGATTAGGTCCCACAGAGTTGGCCTTCTCCAGGTCCCGTCAACCAGACAATGTCTGACAGGGCCTAGGGGAAGAGCCTTCTCTGTGGCGGCCCCGGCCCTCTGGAATCCACTCCCTCCGGAGATTCGAACTGCCCCCACCTTCCTCGCCTTCCGCAAGAGCCTCAAGACGTATCTATGTCGCCAGGCATGGGATAACTAATATATCCCCCCCCCCCCCTCTGACCATTGAAAGTTATGTGTGGTTATGATTATGTAGTATCAATTTTTTTTTAAGGTAATGGGCTTTAGTTACAATTTTTAATTGTTAGATATGTATCTGTATTGTTCCATTGTTGTTGTGAGCTGCCCCAAGTCTTTGGAGAGGAGCGGCATACAAGTCTAATAAATAATAATAATAATAATTATTATAATTATTATTATTATAATTATTATAATTATTATAATTATTATTATTATAATTATTATAATTATTATAATTATTATAATTATTATAATTATTATTATAATTATTATAATTATAATAATAATAATTATTATTATTGTTATTGTTATTATTATTATTATTATTTGCCACTTGGGCAGCGCAATTCTAAATAGGCCACAGGCAAATAGGCCATTAGTGGGCTGTAACTCAAGGATTGAGGACCCCTGCTCTAAATTATGCCCACTATATCAATCACATGATTGCAATTTGGGCATTTGGAAACTGGATTTCATCTACAAATGGCAGCAGCCTCCTGTAATTTTATGATCATGATTGCAACCAGGTGGGATTGCATTTACTGGCCGCTACCGGTACGCTCTCCTGAATCGGTGCAGATGCAGGTGCGCCCCCCTCAGCACCATGACAGGCGCACCGGCACCTGCATGGGTTCTGCACATGTTCAACAAGTGAAATATCGCATGAGGATGCTCTTGCGTGTGAGATTTTGCCTACTTTTGGTGATATCTTTGCTTTTGCGCATGCACAGAGCAAAAAACCTGCCAAAAATCGGTGAAATCTTGCATGCGAGAGCATCCTCATGTGAGATTTTGCTTGCTGCACATGCGCAGAAGGCAAATCTTGCATAGGCACACACATACACGCATCGGGGTGCGTAGAGGCGTGTACATCTCTATTTCCCTTACTGGAGCCCCAATCCCAGCTGTACTGGCTGCAACCCATTACTGATTGCAACCTTTCCAGTCTAGGCAGGCAAAATCAATGGAAAATCCAGCAGGAAACGTCATGTGTCACAAATGTGAAGTCTTGCTTTTAGCTATCATGGTGATTTGCTTAATGATGAACTTTTTTGGGTCCCAATGATAAGTTGAGGACTACAATTGTCTAACTAAGGTATCACTAAAGTAACCCGGACCTAGGATTTGCCTCCAAGCTGCAAAATTACTGTAACTCACAAAGCAGTGGTATAGGCAAAGCTTTCACCTCTAATGTTCTAAAAAAGGAAAACATACAATCTTGTTTTTCTATCCTCTCTTTAAAAGCATGGTTCTGCCATTATGCTTATATTTAAAAAATGAAAACTAAAAAGTACTCAAACCTAAAATGGAGCATTTTTTTAAAAAAAAGGGTGTCCAATTTCTATAGCACTGTGCCTTGTCTCCTTCTAAGAAATCCAGTCCTCCCCCCCCCCCCCCATGGTAGGATTTTATTACTAATAAAGCATCGGGGAATATGATACATTCTGCAAAATAAAATGACATACAGGGAAGATAACCGTTGAAGATATTCAGAATTCCTTCCTTTCCTTTCCTTCCCTTCCCTTCCCTTCCTCCTTCCTTTTCTCTGTGTTTGGGTATGCATATTTATTATTTATTTATTTATTTATTCAACTTCTATGCTGCCCTATCCCAAAGGACTCAGGGCGGCTTATAACAGTATAAAATACGAAAACAATAAAAAGAAATCAAATATAAAATCTGAGTTATAAAAACTTAATTAAAAAGCCTAATAAACATGAAAAACTAACCTAATATGAATACTAAACATTCATACAATTTGGCCATGGTTGTTGTTGGTTCATGGCCCCCAGGCCTGTCGGGAAAGCCAGGTCTTCGTGGTCTTAAGGAAAGGCCAATAGGGTGGGAGCAGTACAGACATCAGTGGAGAGTTGATTCCATAGAGCCAGGGTGCCAACAGAGAAGGCTCGCCAACCTGCATTGCTTAGTTGACGGGACCCGAGGAGAGTGTGCTCTTAAGGTTTCTGGGAGGTATATGGCAAGAGACATACAGGGCTTTATAGATGATAACCAACACTTTGAATTGTGCCTGGACACTAATAGGAAGCCAGTGAAGCTCACGCGGCTGCATTCTGGACAATTTGTAGTCTCCAAACACTCTTCAAGGGTAGCCCCTGTAGAGCACATTGCAATAATCAAGATGGGAGGTGATGAGGGCCTGAGCGACTGTGCGTAGAGCCTCCTGATCCAGATAGTGCCACAACTGGTAAATCAGACTAACCTGGGCAAAGGTCGTCCTGGCCACAGCTGAGAGGTGGTGAACAGCTGAGAGGTTGGTTATGACCTATAAAGCCCTTCATGGCATCGGACCAGAATATCTCCGGGACCGCCTTCTGCCGCACAAATCCCAGCGACCAGTTAGGTCCCACAGAGTTGGGCTTCTCCGGGTCCCGTCGACTAAACAATGTCATTTGGCAAGACCCAAGGGAAGAGCCTTCTCTGTGGCGGCCCCGACCCTCTGGAGCCAACTCCCCCCAGAGATCAGAATTGTCCCCACCCTCCTCGCCTTTCGCAATCTCCTTAAAACCCACCTCTGTCGTCAGGCATGGGGGAACTGAGATATGCCCTTCCCCCTAGGCCTATACAATTTATTCATGGTATGTTTGTGTGTATGTTTGGTTTTATTTTTTAATTAGGGTTTTAAAAATTATTTTAAATATTAGATTTGTTATATGTTGTTTGACTATTGTTGTTAGCCGCCCCGAGTCTGCGGAGAGGGGCGGCATACAAATCGAATCGAATCAAATCGAATCAAATCAAATCAAATCAATAAATATCAACGCTCAGCTGTGGATCTAAGAGGGCACCCAAAGACAAATTCCTTGTGTGTCCAATCACACTTGGCCAATAAAGAATTCTATTCTATTCTATTTTTTGCAACCTTATGATGACCAAAGTCAACGGAGAAAGCAGATTCATTTAGCTATGTTTTTTTTATCAATTCCACAACTGAAGTGATTCACTTAACAATTGTGGCAAGAAAGGTTGTAAACTCACTTCTTAACAAATGTCTTGCTAGCAACAGAAATTTTGGGCCTAACTGTAATTGTAAGTCAACGACTTAAGTGTACAAGTGTATCTTAGCCATGCTATTTCTAGCTCATTGTCCAGTCCCACCCTTTTTTTCCACCGGGCTCTATCTGTACATAGTTGTGTCATTGTGACAGGTTTATTTTCTTGGACTTGGATCACGGCCACGAGTCTGTGTCTTTCGGCTTCATCATAACTGGCAAGGTGGAGCCCCTAAATTCCAAATTAACAGACTCAGTCCTTAACTGATTGGACAAGGTCAATCCATTCTGGATGATGACTCTACCCATTATGGTTAATGAAAAGGATCAGCAGTGTGCTATATAAGAAACATCAATCCCATACTGTATGTTGATCTTAAGCACTCCACAATAATTGTTTGTCCGATCTATTGCACTTTAAAATGAAAGCCAATAAATATATAAATACATAAGCTAATGAGAGGACAAGATGAAATGGAATAGCAAAACTGGGCAAATTGTATATAATTCTTCCTTGGTGTCACCCATAAGTGTTTCACAATCAAAACATTGGAAACATTTTGGCATTAAAAAAAATACATCAAGTTAAAACAGGATCCAATTTGTAAGAACAGGCATTGAATACCACTTGAAAATTTAAATGGAATGCAAAGAGCTTCCCAATATACATTCTAAACTGAGTCATTCATTTATTTTAAAAGTGTCAAGCCTGATCAACAACCATACAGATAGCTAGATATATACCTTGAGGGATTTCAACACCTGTGTGTAGGTGTGCACGTCGCAAGCAGAAATGAGATAACAGATCATTTGTCACTGCAGCTGTTCTCCAATATCAGATTGAGATTGATAGGATTTAAAATGAAAATCAGCAGAATAATAAATGTATATTTCACGGCGGACCATTATAGCCCCAATCTTTATTTCATGTTGGAAGATAATTTAAGAGTGCAAGTTTGGGACAAGGGCAAACAATACTGTATGATAGCATGATATCAACTATGATACATACAACTTACAGCCACAACTAAGAGCAGAATTTATGTTGACAAGTGAGAAATTTGTTAAATGAGTTTTGCCCCATTTTATGACTTTTCCTACCCCAGTAGTTAAATGAATCTGGCTTTTCCAATGGCTTTGCCTATCAGAAGGTCACAAAAGGTGATCGAAGAAGGACCCCCAACTGTCATAAATCTGAACCAGTTGTCAAGTATCTGAATATAAATCACGTGACCATGGGGGGGATATAATGGTCAGTGTGAAAAATGGTCATAAGTTACTTCTTTTTAATGCCGTTGTAATTTCGAACAGCCACTAAATGAACCGTTGTAAGTAGAGGACTACCTGTATTACAATAGAAGGAGAATATTTTAAATATATGCCAACAGTTTATGGCGGTGTTTCTCAACCATAGGAACTTGAGAAGGTGTGGACTTCAGCTCTCAGAAATGAAAGATGGAAAATTCTGGGTGTTGCAGACCACACCTCTTTGAGATGTTTGGTTGAGAAACACTGATCCAGGGGATAACTGGGAACAGGAGTCTTAAAACATCACAAAGAGCCCCATTGGAAGGTTGTTCTAGATCAGTGATGGCAAACCTTTTTTTTCCTCGGGTGCCAAAAGAGCGTGTGCACGCACTACCGTGCATGCGTGAGTGCCCAGACCCATAACTCAATGCCTGGGGAAGGCAAAAACAGTTTCCTCTGCCCTCCGAAGGCCTCTGGAGGCTGGAAACGGCCTGTTTCCCAACTTGTGGTGAGCCCAGTAGGACCATGCTTCACCCTCCCCAAGCTCAAAGGTTTCCCTGGAGGGTAAAAACGCCTTCCCCCGTCCCTCCAGAGGCTCCCTGGAAGCCAAAAACATCCTCCCAGAGCCTCTGTGCAAGCCAAAAGTCAGCTAGCCGGTACACATATGCATGTTGGAGCTGAACTAGTGCAACAGCTTGCGTGCCAGCAGACATGGCTTCGCGTGCCACCTGTGTCACCCGTGCCATAGGTTCGCCATCACTGTTCTAGACTGAATAAAAAGTAATCATCTCCAGATTTATTGCTCCTTGTGATTCTAACTCCAAATCAAATCAAATCTTTTTTTTTATTTTTTTTATTGAATTTTTCCATTGAACAAAACATATAACATACCATCAAGAAACCATAATCAAAAACCAACAACAATTACAACAATCAACGTAAAACAAAACAAAGCAACAAGCGGGGGGGGGGGAAACCCAGAAATGTATATTATACTTATTTCATGTTTTGTGGGTAGTAAGAAGAAATTAAGGAAACAAAAGACAAAAGTCTAATTTTCATTTGTCGTTCGGCTAATAATGGATTATCGGTGTTCCATCATTCTTTTGGTTAATTAAGAATTTATCTATAGGTTTATTATTTGTTTACTGCCTTATGTTGAGGTTATCTTTAGTATTGGTAACTTAAGAATTATTATTTGTATACATAAAGTATATGTGTATGTATAGTTAAATTCATTGTAGTTTTCCAAATGAAATATTAGATAGAAAAGAAACAATAATCTTTATTGTCAATGCACTATCTATAACCGTGATGGCACCCAGAGCCATATAGGAGGGCACATGAGACTTTTCCATGTTTCAGCACCAGCGTGCTGGACAAATGATTTTCACCGCTTCATCCTCTAGACATTTCAAGGAAGCTTCAGAGGCAAAAAAAATCCTCCAATGAACAAACCGGAAGTTCAGAAAAACACACTTCCAGTTTGCCCCATTCGGGCATTTTTTTTTTCACCTTCCAGCAGTGGTGGCTTCATACTGGCGTGGTCCGGAGTGCCACACCGATAGGAACCCACTGATGCAATTTTCAGCAATTTTTCCCAACATCTCCTGAGAAGGAGCTTCTCAGCTGTGCTTTGGGAGAAGACATTAAGACGTGGGTGGGCCGGAGGGCTTCTTCCGACAAGGAGACGCCGGAAAAAAAGTAGCCAAATATTGCATCAGTGCAAATGCAGAGCCCGGTGAGATTCAAACTGCCCAACTGCACGCAGCCAGCAGTCAGAGGTCAGCAGTAGTAGCCTGCAGTACTGCACTCTAACCACTGCATCACGACAGCTCTTAAAGATATTATGTTTTGGTACTGAGTTATGTTTATATGCAATCAATGTCCATTGATACTGAAACTTTTTCAGCAAAATGTTCGTCTGTGTCTCTTTTTACGCTAGATTTATACCAGGGGTGAAATAAAAAATTTTCTCTACCGGATCTGTGGGCGTGGCTTGGTGAGCATGGCAGCGGAAGGACCTCCGGGACCATCTTCTGCCGCACATATCCCAGCGGCCAATTAGGTCCCACAGAGTTGGCCTTCTCCAGGTTCCGTCGACGAAGCAATGTCGTCTGGTGGGGCCCAGGGGAAGAGTCTTTCTCTGTGGTGGCCCCGGCCCTCTTGAACCAACTTCCCCAGGAGATCAGAACTGCCCCCACCCTCCTTGCCTTTTGCAAGTTGTTGAAAATTCACCTTTGTCGCCAGGCATGGGGAAATTGACATATCCCCTAACTATCTTGGTTTATGTATGGTTTGATTGAGTTGTGTGATTATTTTATTATAAGGGTTTTTAAATTGTTTTTAAATATTGAATATGTACATTGTTTATTATTGTTGTGAGCCGCCCCGAGTCGTCGGAGAGGGGTGGCATACAAATCTAATTATTATTATTATTATTATTATTATTATTATTATTATTATTATTATTATTATATTGCAAAATCTCCATTCCCTCCCCACTCCTGGGGCCAGCCAGAGTTGGTAGTTGCCGGTTCTCTGAACTACTCAAAATTTCCGCTACCAGTTCTCCAGAACCTGTTAAATTTCATCCCTGGTTTGTACCAATCATTTCAAACATGTGCTGCCACGTGTTCCAAAGTGCATCTTTTCAAACTGTTAAAAGCAGCCTCGTCCTTTGCTAGGCTCATATAGCTGTTCGCAGATATCCTGAAGGTGCTTTTCCAAAAGGCAGCTGGCCTTTCTTGTTGTTTTTTTAATTTGAAAATGTTCCGCTTCTCATCCAGGTCACGTTCCCATGTTGAAACTAGTTCTTTAAAGTCTGTGCATGTTTTAAATATTTTTTTAAAAAAGAATGTCAACATGTCAATAAACAAATACGCCATACTCAGATTGCATGACTTACTTCCCTGAGAAAAAAGCCAAGACCAATCATCAAAATGCAGACCAAAAAACCCCTCCAAAATAAAAACCCCACCCTAACAAAGAAAGAAAGGCTGGGTTCCTGAAAGGTTGCCAAGAAATATCTCTGAAACCATCATTACTACCAACTTTTAAAATAGGAAGTAATAGTGGCAGCCATCTATAGTCGTGTTCACAGATACCAGACAGGGAAAATTACAACAGAGGGGGCATCTTATGAAATAATAGGCCTGCCAAAATCTGTAGTTTGGTATTTATCATGTAATGTTTTGCAATCAGCTCTGAAGTTCTTAGGGAAAGAGAAGTGTATATAGACCATGGATTTCCAAACCTGGCAACTTTAAGACTTGTGGACTTCAACTCCCAGAATTCCTCAGCCAGGAATGGAAAGTCCACAAGTCTTAAAGTCACCAAGTTTGGAGACCCCTGGTCTAGACCAGGGCTCTGCCACCCTGTCTTGTAGTAGGCTGCCTTGGTTATTAGAATGATTTCCCTGGGTTACACTCCAAAAAAGTAGGGGGTCAGCTAGGACAAAAACTAAATTTGATTTTATTTCATTAATATTTCCATTTATGTTTAAAGTAAGAACTACCGTATGATTTACTCTCAGGCTTAAACTGAATTCTTCCCCCCTTTTGTCCAAAACTATAATTTGATAATTAACTTTTAGAAACATGGCTTGTTGAGGAATCCTGGGAGTCGAAATCCAGAATCTTAAAGCTGCCAAACTTGAGAGATCCCTTGGCCAAGAACATCTGGAAGGTGACTTCCGTGCAGTGTGAATGCATCCCTGAGAGAGGGTATCTGTTGGGTCTGAAGGACATTGATGGATTCAGTGAAACCAGATCATTTTCCAGATGTGAGTGGGATGGCCCTATAGCAGTGATGGCGAACCTATGGCATGGGTACCACAGGTGGCACACGAAGCCATATATGCTGGCACACGAGCTGTTGTCCTAGCTCAGTTCCAACGTGCATGTGTGTGCCAGCCAGCTGATTTTTGGCTTGCACAGAGGCTCTGGGAGGGCGTTTTTCGCTTCCAGAGTGCCTCCGGGGAGATGGAGGACAGCATTTTTACCCTCCCCCAGTTCCAGGAAAGCCTTTGGAGCCTGGGAAGGGCAAAAAACAAGCCTACAGGGTGCACCAAAAGTTGAGAAACAGGACATTTCTGGCCTCCAGAGGACCTCCAGTGGAGTGAAATAAGTTGTTTTGGCCCTCCTCGGGCATTGAATTATGGGTGTGGGTATTCGCACATGTGCGATAGTGCTTGCCCACGCTCTTTCGGAACCCGAGGAAAAAAAGGTTCGCCATCACTGCCCTATAGGTTCATAAATAAATGTACAACCTTGAGAACTATCAAAGGAAAAGGAAATTGAATGCAAAGCTGGTAAGAAATTGTGATGGGCACGAAATCATACTCTACAAAAACAGCTTTCACTTGAACTGGAAGCACGACTCTAACTTTACCAGCGAAATCAGCCTCTGATGCATTTGTTTCGCTTGTTAAATGTGCCCACATCCCAAAGGATGTTTAAATCCATTCCATAATTGTGAACATGTAACAAACTTTAAAAGAGATTGAACTGTGAAACTTAAGCTTTTTGTTTTGATTGAACTGTGAAACTTAAGCTTTGTTTCTCATTACGGTAAGTGTAAGCTAAAATCCTCAAATAAGAAGTACCTGTGCCACAACAAAAGAAAGGAAGTTGATGACGTCCACACAATGTTGGCAATCAGATGCCCCCACTCAACCCCATGTGCAGATATCTTGGGACCACAATCATGATTAGTCTAAAACATGAAAGTGACTGCAAAACCGCTGCAACAAGCCTTTGGAAACTGTAAATTGTCCTACTTTTGCTCAATCCTTAATTCCAGAGTCAAGATCTTTAAAAAGGTCAAGAATAGACAGGTAAGTCCTCAACGTATGTCCATTATTGAGCCCCAAATGTATGTTGTTAAGTGAGAAATGTATTGAGTTTTGCCACATTTGTTAAGCGAATCACTGCCGTTGTTAACTTAGTAACACGGTTGTTAAGTGAATCTGGCTTCCCCATTAACTTTGCTGGTCAGGAGGCAACAAAGAGGGATTGTGTGACTCGGGAACACTGTGACTGTCATAAATACAAGTCAACTGTCAAGTAAGTGTCTGAATGTAATCGCTACGGGTATTCTGTGATGGTCATAACTGTGAACGATAGTCATAAGTCACTTTCTTCAGTGATGTTGCAACTTCGAACTGTCACTAAGTGAACTGTTGTAAGTCAAGGACTGCTTGTATCCCAACTAATATTGCTGATGATATTAAGAAGCTACCTGAAAAAATCACTTTAGAATGCTCTGCCTTTAAAAAAAGTGGTATCAAATAGAAACATAGAAACATAGAAGACTGACGGCAGAAAAAGACCTCATGATCCATCTAGTCTGCCCTTATACTATTTCCTGTATTTTTAACTTAGGATGGATATACAGTATGTTTATCCCAGGTATGTTTAAATTCAGTTACTGTGGATTTACCAACCACGTCTGCTGGAAGTTTGTTCCAAGGATCTACTACTCTTTCAGTAAAATAATATTTTCTCACGTTACTTCTGATCTTTCCCCCAACTAACTTCAGACTGTGTCCCCTTGTTCTTCTGTCCTCCAGACATAAATAGATTAGTCTTCCAAAGATAGCAAGAGTAATAGCACTTAAGACTTATATACCGCTTCACAGTGCTTTACAGCCCTCTCTAAGTGGCTTACAGAGTTGGCATATTGCCTCCAACAATTTGGCTCTTCATTTTACCCACCTCGGAAGAATGGAAGGTTGAGCCAACCTTGAGCCTGGTGGGATTTGAACTGCCAAATTGCAGGCAGGCGGTAGGCAGAAGAAGTGGCCTGCAGTATCGTATTCTAACCACTGCACCACTGAGGCTAAAATGTATTAACAGCATTAGAAACATAGAAACATAGAAGTCTCACGGCAGAAAAAGACCTCATGGTCCATCTAGTCTGCCCTTATACTATTTTCTGTATTTTATCTTAGGATGGATATGTGTTTATCCCAGGCATGTTTAAATTCAGTTACTGTGGATTTACCAACCAAGTCTGCTGGAAGTTTGTTCCAAGCATCTACTACTCTTTCAGTAAAATAATATTTTCTCACGTTGCTTTTGATCTTTCCCCCAACTAACTTCAGATTGTGTCCCCTTGTTCTTGTGTTCACTTTCCCATTAAAAACACTTCCCTCCTGGACCTTATTAGCATTTAGACTTCTATACCGCTTCATAGCGCTTTACTTTAATAATCAGCCAAAAGACTAGACTATGGTTGACATCCTGACATTTCCCTATATAAATCTCCCCACATCCAGAAGAACATCACTGCATCAGTCCACAGAGTTCCTAGCCAGCCCATTGAGGAAATTGCAAAAAAATTCCGGAGCAAGCAGTAATTTTGACTTCTCCAACTCATTGCGTGTCACAGCAGGAACGGACTTGTCTCCAGTTCCAATTAGTTATCTCAACCCAGCACCTGTATCTCAACAGTTGGACAATTACTAATCTGTCACAGTCTCTCAAGTGGGTATCCTCCCCCAGCTCAGAGAGCAGGCCCTTGACACCTCCTTTACTGTAAAGCTGTCCAGAGCAATTACCTTTCTTGGCTAGATAGGCCTGCGAACACACAGCCGTCTAATTTATAGCCGCTGCAGTCACAACAGCAGGATAGTCCTGAGGGCAGAGGTGGCAGGGAAAAGGAATCTGAAACTACTGGAGAAATGTAGCAGGATTGAAGAAGTGTTGGATGTAAGGGTCTCAGATTGTTCCCTCCCCTCGCCCTAGGCGACACCACGGCAGACTTGTCTCTTTCCAAACATGTAGCAATGGCCTGAGGGTATTACGTGACTGCCATTATTTATCCCCTTTACAGCTACCTCATGCATTAGCTTTTGATCAGAGATCAAATATGAAGTGTGAACGTTATAAACAGGCCCCCTCACCAAGGCGGTGCAGGTGAGGAAGTCACAAAATGGATACAAAGGTCTCCGAGGTGAAAAAACGACAAGCTACAAATACGGGCTGGTTTTTACAGAATGCGTGAAGTTGCATGAGTCATGACACCTCTCCTTCAAAACTAAAGTAGAACTATTCTGTCTTCCCATGCAGGGAATCCATCTCTGCATCTCGCCTGAAAAGTCGCTAAACAAGTTTGTTACATCTGAATATACATGATATACGGTAATAAGAGAGATTTGTGAAAATGGGAATACATTGTGCTATGTAAGGCAGCGGTTGGTGGGATATGTCAACAGAAAGTAATGAGTAATGCCCTTCATGCAGTGGCATTCTCAACTCAAGAGATACGCACAAAAATGTACACAGCTAGTCCTCAACTTAGAACCAGACATTTAGTGACTGTTCAAAGTTACAACAGCACTGAGAAAAGTGACTTATAAGCAGTAAAGGGCAGCCAAATTTTTCCTGGCACACTGTGGGTGTGGCTTATTTTGTGGGTGTGGCTTAATGGTCATGTGACTAGGTGGGAGTGATTGCCGGCCATGTTATCTGGTGGGAGTGACTTGAACGATCATCATCATTCAAGTGAACTGTTAAGTCCTCGACTTACAACCTTACCAGTGTCGCTTTCTGGGGTGACAACTTGCTTCGCGTTTCCCGCGCTCTCCTTCCTGGGTCACCCCCCCCCCCGCCTCAGGCCGGGTAGCTAGGCGAACGGGTGATGCCAGAAGCATAAATGTTGCCAGCGCCGCTTCCACCCATGCCTTCTGCTAGCACCTCAGGCGGGAGGTGGCCACGTGAGCCTGGAGGGGAGCCAGGCAGGAGAGAGGGAAGCTTGTCCGAGGCCAGGAAGGAGGAAAGAGGAAAAAAGCAAGGAGCGCAGATGCAGCAGCAACAGCAGGGAGGAAAAGGAGAGCCGAGCCGAGACCAGTAATCCAGGAAATAACAGCCGCCAATCAGCTGCAGCTGTGCACGCATCTTCATTTCGGCCGTTGGAACTGCGTTCCACCCCGTCCTGCCTGCTGCCCACCCCTGCTTATGAGTCTGCAGAGATTCTCAGTCATCCAGGTCATGGTTGTCCCAAAGGTGCTTTTTTCAGGAGGCAACTGGACTTACTGTTTTTTCTTTGAAGATGTCTCACTTCTCATCTAAGAGTCTTCTTCAGTTCTATTCCCCACTATCCTGTCACAGTTGAAGAAGCTTCTTACATGAGAAGCGAAACATCTTTTTAAAATATATATATATATATTTTTATCCACAATTTTCATGTATACATCAATACGTATACCTTAAGAATATGACAACAGTACACACATTTTCTAATCAATCAAAATTCCACACCTTATTTTAACACTTAGTCTTGCTGTTATTGATCAGAAGCGAAAAGTCTTCAAGGAAAAAAACCAAGAAAGTCCAGTTGCCTCCTGAAAAAAACCACCATTGGGATATGACTTATGACTCCCCCCCCCCACTTATGACCATTGCATCACCCCCACAGTCATGTGACCAAAATTCAGCCGCTTGGCAACTGGTTCATATTTATGACTGTTTCAAGAACCTGGGGGTCATGGGATCCCCTTTTGTGACCTTTTGACAAGCAGATTCACTTAACCAGTGTGTTTCCATCTTAACTGCAGTGATGCGCTTAGCTGTGGTAAGAAAGTTTATCAAAATGGAACAAAACAGTTTTGCTTAGAAATGGCAATCGTGGGCTCTACTGTGGTCGTGATTTGAGGACTACCTATATGCATGAAAGGCTACCAATTTTTTTACTACCACACTGTGGGCGTGGCTTATGCAGGATGCCCTTCGTTTTCTTTCAACATCTTTCAGTGCAAATTGGTGCACCAGTTGCGGCCCTATCTGGACCGGGACTCACTGTTCACAGTCACTCATGCCCTCATCACCTCGAGGTTCGACTACTGTAATGCTCTCTACATGGGGCTACCTTTGAAAAGTGTTCGGAAACTTCAGATCGTGTAGAATGCAGCTGCGAGAGCAATCATGGGCTTCCCAAGGCATGCCCATGTTACACCAACACTCCGCAGTCTGCATTGGTTGCCGATCAATTTCCGGTCACAATTCAAAGTGTTGATTATGACCTATAAAGCCCTTCATGGCATCGGACCAGAATATCTCCTGGACCGCCTTCTGCCGCACGAATCCCAGCAACCGGTTAGGTCCCACAGAGTTGGCCTTCTCCAGGTCCCGTCGACTAAACAATGTCATTTGGCGGGACCCAGGAGAAGACCCTTCTCTGTGGCGGCCCCGACCCTCTGGAACCAGCTCCCCCCAGATATCAGAGTTGCCCCCACCCTCCTTGCCTTTCGCAAGCTCCTTAAAACCCACCTCTGTCGTCAGGCATGGGGGAATTGAAATTTCTCCCTTCCCCCTAGCCTTATAGAATTTATACATGGTATGCTTGTATGTATGAGTGGTCTCTTAAATTGGGGTTTTTTAGATTATTTTTTAATATTAGATTTGTTACATTGTCTTCTTTATTGTTGTTAGCCGCCCCGAGTCTTCGGAGAGGGGCGGCATACAAATCAAATAGATAGATAGATAGATAGATAGATAGATAGATGGATGGATGGATGGATGGATGGATGGATGGATGGATGGATGGATGGATGGATGGATGGATGGATGGATGGATGGATGGATGGATGGACGGACGGACGGACGGACGGACGGACGGACGGACAGACAGACAGACAGACAAATAAATAAATAAAGTGCTCTGGGGTGCAGCTCCATTTCCACAGCCCCAACTGTGTCCCCCCCCCCATCTGGGCAGTAGCCCACCCCTGCCTATACATGATCAGAGAAAGAATAACACATTAGTGTACCTTAATAAGTATGAAATTGACTCTACCAGGGGAAAACCATTTACTCAAAGTTTGTATATTAATAAAAATTATAGGCAAAGTTAGAAAAACAATCATGAAACTATAGTATCATATTTGCAGAGATTTGTGAATTGCTGTGGTAATGCGATGGGTAGGGGGAAGGATCCTAAAAGCTGGGGAGTAAGTGGAACATTGAGAGAAATGTATATGACAGATTTGTTCATTCTTGTTTGTGAGATGTTGATAGGCCCGGTGGAATTTGATTAAACCTGGAAAGATTTGTTTATTTTAAATATTTATATTCTCCCCGATACTAATCCTAGGCAACTAGTTTCTTAGAGCAAAAATCAAAACATGTACTCTCAAATCACTAGAAACTCTTTTTGTGTCTTACTAAATTTAGAAAGGCCAGTTGCAATCTTACTCAAGAGATTGGTTTTATGCAGGAAACCAAACTCCATAATTACTATTGGATTGTGACCACGTAGTAAATTAAGGTTTCAGGAATACTACATAGCAAACTGGCGCTCCGCACATTCAATTTTACCACAACACTAGAATAAAATCAGCTGTAAGATGAATAACCTGCCAGTAAAGTGATCACAGCTTAATTGACTACTTTCTAATCATAATTTAGACAACAGACATCATACCGTGGCTAGTTTGAATACTAACCTAAAAGGTTAGATTCAGACCCTGTACCTGCAGATATACACTGCAGATGTAAGTCATACTTTTTATACCTACTACAAATTCCAAGTTGCTAGCAATAAAATAACAAATTGGTAGCCCTAAAAATCAACTGCAGAACCTATTCGTTGCCAATACATGTAAGTAGTCCTTCACATAAATCACAATTAGAGGTGGAATTTGTTGAAAATTGTTGAATAATACCCAATTTTACAGCCATTTTCAAGACAGCTATTAAACAAACACCATAATAGTAAGTGCAGTTTGAACCATGTTTTGCTGAAAAAATAGCAAATTTTTTTTTGCAAATCACGACTTTTTACATTATCATCTGATTACAGAATTTTGCAGTCAAGCATGTGACTGCAGGACTCTGTAATCAGTTGCATATGCAAGTTGGTTACTGAGTGCCCAAATTGTGATCACATGGATCATGGGAGTGGTATGACGGTCCTAAGTATAAGGACCAGTCATAAGTGCAAGGACCAGACTTTTCCCAGAACCATTGTAACTTCAAACTGTCTGTAATGAATGAATGGTTGTAAATCAGAAACCACCTGCATATTAAAAAAGGAATTTTTAAATAAAGAGCATCTAATGCAAGGTGAAACATTAACCCATTTTAACCCAATTAAATCTGAAGCGCATTTTTAGAAAGGAAAAAAATTCTGAGAGATTATTATAATGTAATGCACTTTAGCTCATTCAGACCTAAAGAACTGAACTTCAGTAATATGGTAAAACTATTATGTCCATGCTATTTAAAAAACTGCAGTTATACTACATGAATTAACTTATATTAACCTATTCTGTAGACATTTCAAACAGATTTGGATCTACCTGGTATTTTTGCACAAATCTCTGAGGAAGCTTGCCCGTACATTATGAAAACATTTCAAGGTGACCTAAACCAGGAGTACCCATGATATATCAATACAAGCACGGGCAATGAGATGTTAAGATTATGTTCAACTGGGTCACTGATTGAATTTGTGCACAGGTTTAATTCACAGGTATATAACCACTTTCAATTTGGGACCAGGGAAAAGAGCAAGCTATACCTTAGACACAGTGGACTTGCTTTATTTTCCCTTACTAAAGAAAAAGCTGAACCACAAAAGAGAACTTTTATTCCACTTGTGCAATAAACTCCTTTCACCAATATCACTTCACACACTGTGGAGTGCAAAGTTCGTAAGACTGATATTGTTGGCTCTCTCACTTGCTAGTTCTTGGCAACCAACAATTCTGCTTGGCTGTTCATTAATACAAAACCAGTAACATTAAAGGCTTTGTTCTATTGTTCTAGAGAGGATTTTTCTCCTTATTAGTACTGCTCTTGTGCAAGACAAAAACATTTTTCTTCAGCATTATTACTAAAAAAAATAACAATAAAATTTGAGGCACTTGCTGCTGTTGTTTAACCTAGCCTTGCAAACAAATCCTCCAGTACCACTACTGAATTGGAATTACAAACTTGACCAAAGTATTTTTAAGAAGCACATTTTGTGCTGTATTCATATGCTGCACCTAACCTTTGCAATTTCCTACAGGAAATTTTATGGTTCTTAAAACAATTTGCATCCACATAATGATATGGCATCGTTAAGTTGCTTATTAAGGTTACAAGTGCAAGAGGCCACAAAAACCACTTTAGATCTTTGGTTTAATTCAGTCACATGAAGGGCTAAATTAAATGCATGCCTATAGGCCAAGAAAACTCAAACAAGCCACAACCTATTCTTTTTTTTTTAATGATCAGTATTCCTGACATGGAGAACAATTGGTGGTATTTTCCAAGATTAATCCTAACAACCAAATAGTTGAAGACTTTTCAATATTGGAGAAAGAATTTTAAGGTGATATTTTGCTGGCTACCAAACTTCCGCACAGCATCTATAAGGAGAAAAAACATCAGACAGGCGTAAAACCTCAACATGCACAGGACTTCTCAAGTCTGCCTGGGAAACCCATTTATTTAAATACACTGCTCAAGCATGCAACTAAAAGTTATCTTCATAAAATAGATCAAGAATAATTACTAATCTACTTAATCTGCTTAGAAACAAAGACAAAACTCAGCATGTATATAGTATTTTAACTTTTGCCAAATATTTATATCAGTAGTCCTCTATTGACAGCCATTTGATGTTACAACACTCGCCCCTCCAAAAAAAAATATATATTTATGACTTGTGCCAAAGATCCAATCCCCACCTGCCTTCCATGGTCATGTGACTGCATTTCAGGCAACCGGTCCACATTTTATTGCCATTTGCAATAGTCCATGGTCACATGACTAAGATTTATGACACTTTTGCCCCAAACCAGCAGTGACTTCTTTTTTTCAACAACAAAAAAAGCCGAGAAGAAAAGAAAAGAGAGGAGAGGAGTTGGAAGGGACCTTGGAGTCTTCCAGTCAAATCTCTTGCTCAGGCAGGGACAATATATTTCAGACAAACGTTGTCCCATCTCTTCTTTAAAACATCCAGTGTTGGAACATCTGCAACTTTTGGAGGCAAGTTCTTCCACTAGTTAACTTGTCAACCCTGGAGCCATCTTGGCATAAATGTTCTAACTCTCAGGAAATTTCTCCTTAGTTCTAGTTGCTTCTCTCCTTGATTAATTTCCATCCATCACTTATTGTCCTATCCTCAGGTGCTTTGGAGAATAGCTTGACAGCATCTTCTTTGTGGCAACCCCTGAGATATTGGAACACTGCTATGATGTCATCCCTAGTTCTTCTTTTCTTTAAACTAGACATACTTGATTCCAGCAAGTGTTCTTTATATGTTTTAGCCTCCAGACCGCTAATCTTCTTTGTTGCTCTTTCTAGAGTCTCAACATATTTTTTACATTTACAAAACTAAATGCAGTATTCTAAGTGTGGCCTTACCAAGGTATCATAAAGTGGTATTAACACTTCAGGTGATCTTGAATCTATCCCTCTGTTTATACAGCCTAGAACTGTATTGGCTTTTTTTGGCAGCTGCTGCACAATGCTGGCTCATATTTAAGTGATCGCCCACTAGGATTCCAAGATCCCTCTCAGTTACTACTATTGAGCCAGGTACCACTTATACAATTTCCTGTGCATTTGGTTTTCCTTGCCTGAATGTAGAACATTATTTTTTTCACCATTGAATTTCAGTTTGTTATATAGCACCCAAGTTTCTCAAGATCATTCTGCATCTTAAGCCTACCTTCTGGAGTGTTGACTATGTAGATGGTTGAGTGGTTCAGGGTGGGGAATTTGTAGTGAGTGGGACATTTTATTCTATTTTTTATTCTTTTTTTTAAATTTTATTTACCTATTCTGATTTTATGTATGGTGGGACTGGTCTCTAGGTGTCACACAGCTTTCGTTGCCAATGGCAATTCGTTGTTTTGACAATGACAATAAATTTTTTATTATTATTATTATTATTATTATTATTATTATTATTATTATATAAAAACAATGGGGATGTGGATTCACTTAACAACCACTGCAAAAAAATTTGTAAAATTAGTCATATAAATGATCTGGTTTACAACCATCATGATTTAAAATCATAATGGCAAGCTCAATTGTGGTTGAAAGTCCATGAAATGTTCCAACACCTAAGGTTTCCAAGAGACTTCAAGGCAGAGATTTAACAAGAGTTCAGACTGCAACTGTTTTTAAATGTTTTTTAAAATGTTTTTAAATGTTTCCTGCTTACAGTTTAATTAACTACAGTAGCCTCTATATTACATACACAAAAATGAATCATTCTCACTTAGCTGAAGAGGTTCCTGTTTGATCTTCAAGACTACGGTAACTATCCTAATTTTTTTTTCCTCTAGCACAAGCACCTTGCATTTCCACTGCTAAAAGATTTTTATTTTATTTTTTGGCCTCCACATGTTTCTCAGCAAGGAGTACTTCAGTTCATGAACACATTTTCTTTGTTTCCCAAGGATTAATTCTCCTATGCTGCTGAGGGGGTCAGTTCAGATGGGAGTCTTAAATCAATTGTTAAAACCATCCTACTTCCAGACATTCTCATGCCAGTATATAATTGCCGTGGGATAGACAGCTGTATAAATTGTATAAATAAATACATTTCCACCTGCAAATAGTTTCTTAAAGCTATAGTGTGAAATGCACGCTGAAGAAATGGATGTGCAGCAAAGAAAAATAAATTTTTCCATATCGACAACTGGAGAACTTTCAAATAAGTCGTCCAGATACACCTCATCTTGATTTCATGGGATTCCCTGGGACAAACCCTTGTAGAGATCTGCCTACTAAATAGACTTCTCCAAGGTCAATTTTTTAGCCCCTACAGTTCAAATTATTTCTCTCCTGAATAATCTCAGTGCAAAAGAAGAAGAAAAATGCTGAATTTTCTTAACGAACAGGTGATTTGTTTAATAACTATACTGAATCTCCTAATAATTGTGGCAGAAAGTAAAGTTCTCCTATATCTCCTATACCTTTCTTCTATTCCTATATCTCTTCTTTTATTCTTTCATTGATATGTTCTATTCCTATAACTTCTATTCTTTCTTAGATATATTTTACTATGAGTATATCCTCTATAACAGTGTTTCCCAACCTTGGCAACTTGAAGATATTTGGACTTCAACTCCCAGAATTCCCCAGCCAGCATTTGCTGGCTGGGGAATTCTGGGAGTTGAAGTCCAAATATCTTCAAGTTGCCAAGGTTGGGAAACACTGCTCTATAACCTTCATCATGCATTTTACTATGTGTATACCCACTAAAACCCTCATTGTGTATTGGACAAAATCAGTCGAGAGAGAGAGAGAGAGAGAGAGAGAGAGAGAGAGAGAGAGAAAGAAAGAAAGAAAGAAAGAAAGAAAGAAAGAAAGAAAGAAAGAAAGAAAGAAAGAAAGAAAGGGTAAAATCAGGGGCAACTCACTTAACAACTTCCTCGCTTAGCAATGGAAATTTTGGTCTCAAGTGAGGCCTACCTTAGGCTAACGGCGCCCCAGTTTCTTTTTAACCCTCATACATTCCCACATGGCTCAAACAGCTGCAGCAATAAAACTCTCCTATCTGTGGAATCAGATCCAACAGCATTCCAGAATTCCTAAATATAACAATTCTGAAATAATACAATTAATGTTAAATAAGCGGATATTAAGACATTAGCTAAACCGTTTCACTCTCGAGGAACTACTTCAGTCAATTACAATGTGGTAGAGAAAAGAGATTTGGATCAAATTAACCCACCCACCCTGCTTCAAGTTGCGACTTCTTTCTTGAGATTCTCAGTGTCTCAACTCAAATTATCATTCCGTGCAGCTTCAGCTTTCTTACCACACACGCACCACGAGAAAAAGAGCGTAAAAGAAAGACCATGCGTGTCCTTTACAAGATTTTCTTTACAGAAAGGGAGAGAGAGATATATTTCTAACTCCGCAAATGGTTACCAGATGGAAAGGAATGTGTAAATTCGTGAGGCTGTATAGACAATGAAGGCAATTTCAGAAAGCATCTTCTTCTCTTTTTTGGAGAGGGGTGGGAAGGAGAAGGGGAAAGAAAGAAAAGCCAGGCTGATTGGCTCAGCTGAACAAACGTTTGTTTTCAATTATATTTCAAATTCCTCTAACAATAACTGTGTGGCGTCTGGCACCAGCTCATCACAGCTTTTGAAGTGGTTCTCCACTTTTAACAGAAAGGGGAGAGGAGAGGCAGAAGGGAGTCAATCAGCAATGTCAGCTTTTTAAGTTCTCAACTTTTTTTTCCCCTCCCACCCCCCCAACAAAGCAAACATTGGAGAACTATGTGGACTTCCCAGCTAAAAATGTATACAGAAAAGGAGAAAAGGTCTACAGGCCAGAGTTTTGTTGGGAGCTTTACAGCATATATATATATATATATATTAAAAAACAAGCCCATATCCTAGGATAAAATTGCTCTTCTTAAAGCGTGAAAAGAGCTGCCAGATCTAACAGCAAAATACCAAAACAGAACCCTTGCAGGTACGATCTGGGGCACCAAAGATTTCTTTTCATAATCATCCCTTGGAATTATTCTGGAAACTGTCAGAAGAAACACTGAGCTCAACCTCCCCTCTCTAAGCTGAAATTTGTTTCATCTACTTAAACCCTCAAAAGGCAGCTTACAATATCAAAATGCTAAACAAAAGCACACATAATCGAGCATCAGTTTATTTAAAACATACCGGGAGGGGTGGGTGGGAATGGGCTGTTGCCTTCCAGATGCTGTAGTCAAGGGGTAGGCTAAGTTGGCTCTTCTATGACTTGTGGACTTCAACTCCCAGAATTCCTGAGGCAATCATGCTAGCTCAGGAATTCTGGGAGTTGAAGTCCATATGTCACAGAAGAGCCAGCCCTGCTAGTAGTCTAAACCAGAGATAGGAAACGGTGGCCCCTTTATGACTTGTGGACTTCAGCCCCCAGAATTCCATGGCTGACTCAGGAATTATGGGAGTTGAAGTTCACAAGTCATAAAATGGCCATTGTTCCCACCCCTGCTCTGCACCATCATGGTCACAATTCCTGCCTGTTGCTGATAGGTGTCAATGGTAAAGTCCAAAACGCTTGAAGAACAGCAGTTTGCCTGGAATGAGGTCCAGCAGATTGAGTCCACCCTGATGGTGATAATAGAAGCAGGGGGTAAATCCTCCTATAATGATTCTTCCCAGGGAGGGAGGAAAAGACATCCTTGAGCCAATTTGAAGAAGGTGGTTTTGTGGAAGCAACTATGCAATGCTCTTGATAACAATAAAAAAATGATTTCTTTTCCTTCTTCCAAGCAGTATTTTCCTTTCTTAGCCCAGCTTACAGTCCTCTCATCAAGCAAACCTTGGCTTCCCAAGCCAGCCAAGAAAGAGGCATCCTCGAGGTTCGACTACTGTAATGCTCTCTACATGGGGCTACCTTTGAAAAGTGTTCGGAAACTTCAGATCGTGCAGAATGCAGCTGCGAGAGCAGTCATGGGCTTACCTAGGTACGCCATCACTCCGCAGTCTGCATTGGCTGCCGATCAATTTCCGGTCACAATTCAAAGTGTTGCTTATGACCTTTAAAGCCCTTCATGGCATCGGACCAGAATATCTCCGAGACCACCTCCTGCCGCACGAATCCCAGCGACCGATTAGGTCCCACAGAGTGGGCCTTCTCCGGGTCCCGTCAACTAAACAATGTCGGTTGGCGGGCCCCAGGGGAAGAGCCTTCTCTGTGGCGGCACCGGCTCTCTGGAACCAACTCCCCCCGGAGATTAGAACTGCCCCTACTCTTCCTGCCTTCCGTAAACTCCTTAAAACCCACCTTTGCCGTCAGGCATGGGGGAACTGAGACATCTCTCCCTGGGCACGTTTAATTTATACATGGTATGCTTGTTTGTGTGTCTGTTAGTATATAGGGTTTTTTAAATCTTTAAATATTTTAATTAATTGGATTATTTATGATTTGTTTCACTTGTTGTGAGCCGCCCCGAGTCTTCGGAGAGGGGCGGCATACAAATCCAAATAATAAATAAATAAATAAATAAATTTACAATAGCTCACTTGTAGTTCTGTAACCGGGAGTTGAAGTCTACACATCTTCAGGTTGCTAAGGTTGAGAAACTTTTGAGAAGGGAATAGGATCTGCTCTATGAACAGCTTTTTATTTTGTCTTGGGTACAGTAGTCCTTCTCTCACACAGAAGCTTTACCTGTCAATCTCTTCACTTCTGCACATAGAATGACAGAAAAGTTAATCCTGTTCTTCATTTCAGCTGGCCCAGGCCTGCGACCAACAGACAAAAGAGACAGATAGGGCCAGCAGAATTCTTAACCGCCCTGAAATAATATTATTTCATAGTCCTGAAATAAGTTAAATCCTCAAGGAATTAACTAGCAGTAAATCTGTAAGAGAAGAAAAATATGAGGCTCGATGGAACCAGACCAAATATTCCAGACTTTGTCTCTTGAATTGGACCAAATAAGCCTAATCAGTTCAGGACATTGTTTAAAATGTTTTGTCTAGATAAATAATAAAATAAAACTACAATTCTGCCCAGCAAACACAAACTTGTTACATAAGAAATGATGTTCATAGTGTGTGCAAAAGACCTCAGCACTAATTCTCTGAGATAGGTTCAAAACTCAATCTTTAACCTATAGGGAAAATCAAAATATGAACAGTGTGGCTAATTCTCTGATCCTATTTCACCTCAAAATCACATTCTTCCAGCTGTATTTTACACCAACAGCCAGAAAACTTTTAAGCAGTTAGCCAGAATAGTGGTTGGGCATACACGGAGAGGCAAGACAAATTGGAGTTATTTTCTACTGGTTATTTTCTTTTGTATAACTCAAGGTTTTCAATCCTTTCCCAACAAGGCTTTTTAATTTGTCAGAACATTGTTCTTTCATCAACTCCCAAAGCAATACAAAATCAGCTTTCTACTACTGGTGATGGCCAAAATATTTCATATTCAAGATGCCCTGAAATCTGAAATTGTGTTCCGATTTCACCAGAGATTTTCCAACACTTTCAGAAATGTTCCAAGAACTTGAAAAAAAAGGTTCTGAATTCAAAAGAGTAACAGTTTCTGGCTCAGAAGATTTCTGCTAAGGCTCAAACTTCTTTGAATGCAAAAATTAACTGAAATATGAAATATTCTCAATTTGAAATGCCTTAAATTTATTTATTTATTATTTATTTATTATTTGGATTTGTATGCCGCCTCTCTCCGAAGACTCTACTTTATTCTCTACTTTATTCTCAAGAATATAAACTTCAGTGTCAACACAGGAAACAATCTGCATTCACTTAGCGATCTTCTGAAGAACAGAAAAATAAAGGGATTTATCTCCATTCTTTCAATACTGGGCCCAATTCTACATAAAACAAAAATGAATAATCCATTCAGGAATTCATCTGAGAATGTAAAAGATTTTAAACTGGATAGAAAACAAGGCTGCAGAGACACACACAATTTAATCACCCAAATTTCCGCAGGTTCAGCAAAATATCTGACAGATGGCCTTATTTGCCTTGGCTTGAACTAACCATTTGCATAATCCAAAAGTCTAATAAAACAGGCTCCAAGACAACAGAAAGTTATATTTGTGTTCAATGAAAACAAGCACAACTTTCCTGCAATATTTGAAGGAACATAGTAAAACAAGCCAACACGACAACATAACATATGGGCCCTCTTTTAATCCAATAAAAATCATCCACATATTTTTTATTTTTTATTTATTATGTATTGGATTTGTATGCTGCCCTCTCCATAGACTCGGGGGGGGGGGCTAACAACAGTGATAAAAAACAGCATGTAACAATCCAATACTAAAACAACTAAAAAAAACCTTATTATAAAACCAAACATACATACAAACATACCATACATAAATTGTAAATGCCTAGGGGGAAAGAATATCTCAGTTCCCCCATGCCTGATGGCAAAGGTGTGTTTTAAGAAGCTTACGAAAGGCAAAGAGGGGGGGCAATTCTAATCTCTGGGGGGAGTTGGTTCCAGAGGGCCGGGGCCGCCACAGAGAAGGCTCTTCCCCGGGTCCCGCCAAATGACATTGTTTAGTTAACTGGAGGCGGAGAAGGCCCACTCTGTGGGACCTAACTGGTCGCTGGGATTCGTGCAGCAGAAGGCGGTCCCTGAGATAATCTGGTCCGGTGTCATGAAGGGCTTTATAGGTCATAACCAACACTTTGAATTGTGACCGTAAACTGTCACATTATATTCCACTCTTTATCCAGTTTGAAATTCTCTGCATAGCTTGACCATTTTCACAGAATAAACAATTTCAGGAAATATATTTAAGTGAAGGGGTCTCCGAACTTGACAACTTTAAGACGTGGACTTTAATGCATGCTGGCTGGGGAATTCTGGGAGTTGAAGTCCACAAGTTTTAAAGTTGCCTAGTCTGGAAACCCCTGTTTACGAGCAATCATATCCTTTTAAAAGAATTTGCTTGCTTCAAAGAAAAAGGTATTATGTCCCAGTAGTGGAAATGAAAGCAAAACTAATGAATGAATATTGAAAGTACATAATCTGGGCATGCATGGAGCAAGGAGGAAAGAAACAAAGATTATCAATAGCCTATGGCAGGAATCCCCAACCCCAAGGCTACATCCCAAAGGAAATGGATGGATATATACTGCTCAAAAAAATAAAGGGAACACTCAAATAACACATCCTAGGTCTGAATGAATGAAATATTCTCATTGTTCTGTACAAAGTTGAATGCGCACAACAGCATGTGAAATTGTTTGTCAATCAGTGTTGCTTCCTAAGTGGACAGTTTGATTTCACAGAAGTTTGATTTACTTGGAGTTATATTATGTTGTTTAAGTGTTTCTTTTATTATTATTTTTGAGCAGTGTACAAATACTTGGATAACCACACAATGTTAAAAATGCAACAGATGCATTAGGTTTCAGCAGAAAAAAGATACTGAATTTTCTTAGCTTGGGGTAGGGAAGAGAACATTAAGTGCAGCAAACAGAAGATGGAGATGTTAAAAAAAAATTGGAAACAGACACTGAAACAAAATGGATGAATAAATAAGTTTTAAGACTGAGAGGAAGGTAAAATATCTGGGCATCATTATGACAAATGAATTGTATGTTATTTTAATATAACTATATTAAGAATTGGATGAAGTTTAAAAAAGACATGTTAATATGAAAGAAACCACAGCTGCCATTGCTGGAGATAATTTTCTATGATGAAAATAAATGTTTTGCCTTGAATTATGTTTTTGTTTCAGACAATGGATGTATTCATAGTCATGGAATCGACACACTTGAACATCTACTGCACATTTATTGGTCAATAAATATTCTCTGGATGTTAGTTGGGGGAAAGATCGGAAGCAACGTGGGAAAATATTATTTTACCGAAAGAGTAGATGCTTGGAACAAACTTCCAGCAGACGTGGTTGGTAAATCCACAGTAACTGAATTTAAACATGCCTGGGATAAACATATATCCATCCTAAGATAAAATACAGGAAATAGTATAAGGGCAGACTAGATGGACCATGAGGTCTTTTTCTGCCTTCAATCTTTTATGTTTCTATAAACCGGTCTTTGGAAAGGGGATAACATGCAGTGTAACCTCCAATGCAGCGGATACAATTGTTATTTTCGGCTTTCATATATATATTACATGAAGAGCTGAAAGGATTGGATACTGTAGCCTAGAGGATAATTCTCTGCTTTACAAAGCAAAGGTTGTAGGTTCACATCCCAGTGGGTATGGCTAGCTGATGAGGCCAAAATAAGGCCGAAATAGATCTATCCTAGTCTCCGTTAATTTTCAAATTCAGCAAAAAAAAAAACATGTGATATATATCACAATAAATAAATAAATAAATAAATAAATATTTACTTACTTACTTACTTACTTACTTACTTACTTACTTACTTACTTACTTATTGGATTTGTATGCCGCCCTTCTCCGTGGACTCGGGGCGGCTCACAACAAACATAGAATACATAGTAAAACAATTTGATCCAATTAATTACGATTAAAAGACTTTAAAAGATCCTATAAACCTAAAAATATTCAATTTATCATTCACTCAATAGGTCACTCTAAACACACTTGTTGGTCAGGGGGAGAGATCTAGTGGCCCCAGGCCTGGCAGCAAAGATGAGTTTTCAAGCTTTTTTGGAAAGCAAGGAGGGTGGGGGCAGTGCGAATCTCTGGCAGGAGCTGGTTCCAGAGGGCCGGGGCCCCCACAGAGAAGGCTCTTCCCTTAGGCTCTGCCAGCCGGCATTGTCTGGCTGACGGGACCCTGAGTAGATCCACTCTGTGGGACCTCACCGGACACTGGGATTTGTGCGGCAGAAGGCGGTCTCGGAGATAATCCGGTCCTTTGCCATGTAGGGCATAGGACCAGATAATAACTCTTTGCTAATTGCAAACTACTTTTGAGATTCTTGAAAGGTCAGTGATTCATTCTGAAGCTCTGCACCTGCTTTCATTTCCAGAACAACTTATATTGAACCAGGAATTATCTGACCAAGCCTAGCTTTTTCCAGCTGGAGATACCTATTGGCTTTAGAGGCGATCCTGAGCATGCATGTTTCGATAAACGGGTTGTATACTTAATGTGCCTTACGAAGAGGCGATAGAATTTCTCGGTAGTTATGTTTTTAAAGAGGAAAGTTTTCTATTCTTGGTTTGGGAGCTGCTCTCTACGTACTGAGACCTAACCAATAACATGCTATGCTGCTCTTCCAAGATAAACATATTACATGAAGGGGGTAGTAATGTTCCAGCTATATAGCTGACATGCTTCAGTAGCCACAAAGTTACCCAAACAAATGGAAGCAAAGGAATTCTGAACTGGATGTCTGGAAAAATAAACAAATCCCACACAAGACGAAGGAATCTGGGATAAGACAGACCATGACATGCACCAAGTAGCATGTCAGAGTATACTGCAAGCCAGTTTGGGTTTGTTTACTTGCTTGCTTTTAAAATAATAATAATAATAATCCTTCGATTCCATAAATAATTCCAGCTCATGTCACAAGGTTTTCCTTATCCGCTAAGAAAACTGTTTTTCAAGAAAACTCATAGCATGAATGGATGTTTATATCGCAATTATAAGAGGCAATACTTCTCTAAGAATATATTGAGTTGGTTTCAAGCTATACTGAATAACTATCCCTGGAATTGCATCTGATAGCTCCAGTATTATTTGTGTATTATTTATGTTGTATGCCGCCCTGAGTCCTTGGAGAAAGGCAGCCTAGAAATCAAACAAATAAATAAATAAATATTAAGTGATATGATAGGAAATTTCATAATCATGAAAGCAGAACTATGGAGAAATTTGGATGGCTAAATTGAGGGAATGCACCATATTTCCTTCTCCGAGTCTCCGGAGAGGGGCGGCATACAAATCTAATAAATTATTATTATTATTATTATTGTTGTTGTTGTTGTTGTTGTTGTTGTTTATTTCTTCATTATTATTATTATTATTATTATTATTATTATTATCTTTGATGTTAGTTTGTTTGCTTGCTTGCTTATTTATTTACTTATTCATACATTCATGTAATTTACACAACCACTCCATCTCACATCTGTGAATCTGGGTGGCTCACAGCAGTTAAAAAAATGGCAAAGAAAGCAATGAACAAACTAAAAAAAATGAAAACATACATACAAAACCATATTACCAACAGAAGAAAAAATGTGTAGCTCGGGGTTGAACTGGGGGATCCTTGGTACCCTCTGATCTTGTTTGGTTGCAGACATTTTATTATCCAAGTATGTAACATTATTAATGCCATCAAAACTATGCTTAAACCATTATTAAAAATTCTGTGTTAAAACATATACAGCAGCACAGTGCAATCCAGAGGCATGTTATTCCCTTCAGCTAGGGAGTGTCATGTTTGTCTGCATGGACAGCTAGACAAATGCAATAGCTAAATGAATAGTTAAATCCATTAAAATAAGGCATAACAATAAGATGTTGATGAATCTTATTGTTGTGATTAATCAGAACAACTACTGAACAGGTTGTACACCACAATCAAATTCCCAGGATTAATAGCAGAGACATACATATCTTCAGAGCCTTCTGAAAAGGCCAGAAATTTACCAGTTTTGGTCTGATTTCTAAAATGAAGGTTTCACAGGTTCCACGTTGTTAAATAAAATTTTAAAATGTCATGCCATTCCTTAAACTTTCAAAAGTTTAGCATTCTCGTGTGAAACCAAGTGAAATCAGATATAAGATTTTAGTTATCTTGGAAATAACTTCAGAGTCAGGTTTGCCAAATTCTAATCTAATCTATTTTTATAATATTTGGATTTATCCAGTTGGATGTTCATTTTCACATTCCAAAGATCCCATAACCACTAACGATTTTTTAACTAGTCTATGCAAAGAACTACACCTAAATTGTCAGCTAATAGAATAGAATAGAATAGAATTTTATTGGCCAAGTGTGATTGGACACACAAGGAATTTGTCTTGGTGCATATGCTCTCATCATACATAAAATAAAATATACATTTGTCAAGAATCATGTGGTACAACATGATTGTCATAGGGGTCAAATAAGTAATGAAGAAGCAATATTAATAAAAATCTTAGGATATAAGTTAGGTAGGATTCAGTCTCATCCATCCTATCAATTTAATATGCCTACTCTAGGCAATGATTTAATCTGGAGTCAACATTATAGCAAGATTAGCAACAAATAATCGTAAAGAGGAATTAAGTCCTCAAACAATAAAGACAGATGTTGCCAAAGCAACAATGAGGTTTGGAGGATTCAGGAAGTCATAGAGGAAGCTATTGAAAACCATTTGAAGAAGCAGGATAGAAAGAGCATGGATGCCTTTGAATTTTGGTGTAGGAGAACATTCCTGAGAATACCATAGATATCCAAGGGGGCGGGGGGAAATAGAGCATTGAACAAATCAACCCAGAGTTGTCACTCAAGGCACAAATGAGCAGGTCCAAATAACTGTACTTTGGACACCTTATATCAGTGATGGCGAACCTTTTTTGGTCCGCATGCCAAAAGGGTGTGTGTGAGTGAGTGTGCTAGCATGTGTGCATATACCCACACTCCTTCCATTCTGCCCCCCCCCCATACATGCACACATACCCCATGCGCATAGGCCTTACTGAAGTCTGGTAGGTGAAAAAAATGCAAACCAGAGATTTGGGAAAATGCACTTCTGGTTTGTCGTGCTGTTTTTTGCACTTTGAGTGTTCAGGGAAGCTTCCTGAAGCTCCGGAGCAGTGTTCCCTCTAATTTTTTTTTTGGGGTGGGCGGAAAAGTATAGTGTCTGAGCGGCAGTCCCTTCGGGACTGGGCAGCACAGAAATAATAAATAAATAAATAAATAAATAAATAATAAATAAACAAACAAACATAGAAACATAGAAGTCTGACGGCAGAAAAAGACCCCATGGTCCATCTAGTCTGCCCTTATACTATTTTCTGTATTTTATCTTAGGATGGATATATGTTTATCCCAGGCATGTTTAAATTCAGTTACTGTGGATTTATCTACCACGTCTGCTGGAAGTTTGTTCCAAGGATCTACTACTCTTTCAGTAAAATAATATTTTCTCATGTCAACTCCGGGGGGAGTTGATTCCAGAGGGCCGGGGCCGCCACAGAGAAGGCTCTTCCCCTGGGCCCCGCCAGACGACATAGTTTAGTCGATGGGACCTGGAGAAGGCCAACTCTGTGGGACCTTATCGGCCGCTGGGATTTGTGCGGTAGCAGGCGGTTCCGGAGGTACTCTGGTCCAATGCCATGTAGGGCTTTAAAGGTCATGACCAACAAACAAATAAAAAACCCACCCTGTTTTGCCTCAGAGAATTTCAAAATAAAATACTGTACTGTGTGTCTGTAACAGTGAGCTCATAATAGGGCAACTCTATCAATATCAAAATGCCACTTAAATAGTTGAGCTAGTTTCAAACTAGATTTTGATTTTCTTTCTCTCTTCCTTACTACCATTCTTTTTCTTTCTCTTTTCCTTCCTCTCTTTTTTCTATCTGTTTCACTCTCTTCCTCTCTTCCTCTCTCTCTCTTTCCCTCTCACTCTTTCCCTCTCGGCTTCTGGGCAGGTTTGGAAAACTCTGAGTTGATGATGATTTTTAAATGAGCGATTGCTCACTGCTCAGCTTAGAGGGAACTATGCTCCGGAGTGCAAAAATCAGCACAACAGGCAAACCGGAAGTTTGGAAAATGCACTTCCGGTTGCCCATTGTGCTGTTTTTTGCACTCCGGGGCTTCAGGAAGCTTCCCTGAACCGTCTGGAGAGCAAAAAACAGCACAATAGCAAACCGGCAATGCATTTTTGTGAACTTCCGGTTTGTTCGTTGAGTAATTTTTTTGCCTCGGGGCTTCGGAGAAGCTTCCCTGAAGTGTCTGGAAGGTGAAATGGTCAAAAATATTAATAAATAATAATAATTTATTAGATTTGTATGCTGCCCCTCTCCGAAGACTCGGGGCGACTCACAACAGAACAATAACACGATACATTACAAATCTAATAATAAAATTTAAAAATCAATTTAAAAACATTAATAATCATAACCAGTATTATAAATTCACCAACTACACAATCGTACACATTCAACCCAGTCCATCATACAACAGAGGTTGGAAAACACAACAAAGGGGGTGAGGTAATTATCCCCATGCCTGGTGACAAAGGTGAGTCTTCAGCAGGCTCTTCCCCTGGGCACCGCCAGCCAACATTGTTTAGTCGATCGGACCCGGAGAAGGCCAACTCTGTGGGACCTAATCAGCTGCTGGGATTCGTGCGGCAGAAGGTGGTCCCGGAGGTATTCAGCTGGCCAGTATACATATGCATGCTGGAGTTGACACAGGGCAGTCTTGCATGCCCTCTGATATGGCTCTGCATGCCACCTGTGGTACGCATGCCATAGGTCAGTGATGGTGAACCTTTTTTTCCTCAGGTACCGAAAGAGCGTGGGTGTGCACTATTGCGCATGCACAAGTGCCCACACCCATAATTCAATGCCTGGGGAGAGAGAAAACAGCTTCCCCCGCGCCCCAGAAGCTCTCTGGAGGCTGGAAATTGCCTGTTTCCCAACTTCTGGTGTGCCCAGTAGGCTCGTGTTTTGTTCTTCCCAGGCTCCAAAGGCTTCCCAGGAGACGAGGAAGGGTAAAAATGCCCTCCCCCATCCCCCTGGAGGCTCTCTGGAAGCCAAAATGCCCTCCCAGAGCCTCTGTGTGAGCCAAAAATCAGCTGGATGGTACACACATGCATGTTGGAACTGAGCTAGGACAACGGCTTGCGTACCAGCAAATATTGCTCCGCGTGCCACCTGTGTTCACCATCACTGCCATAAGTTCACCATCACGGCCTTATATGAAAACCAAGTTCTCTGAAGCAGCTTCCAATCCTGGGAAAAGTAAAAGATAAAGTACCAAGGTGGGTGTACTTATTTACAGAGCTCTGATGCACCAAGTTGGGGACAGATCTCTTCCTAGAGAAAAACCTATATATCTTCACTTGCAATCTAGTGATGACGGCACTGAAAAAAGTGACATGATTACTTTTCAGAGTTAATAATTGTTATGTGATCAAAATCTGGGTCCTTGGCAACGGGCATATATTTATGAAGGTTGTGATATCCTGGGATCATGTGATTACCATTTGTGGCCTTTCCAGCTAGCTTTCAACAAGCAAAGCCAATGGGGGATTCCAGATGCCTTTAACAACTGCATGATTCACATAACAACTGCTCTGATCCATTTAACAACTATGGCAAAAAAAAGTTCATAAAATGGGACAAAACTCACTCAACACCTATCATGCTTATCAATGGAAATTAGGGGTCATTTTGGGGGCTCAGTCATATTCATAGTCCCTAAGAGTTGACATTGACTTGATGGTAGATAATAATCAAAATCACAATGTATTCTTTGAAAAACCACCCTGAAAATTATGTTTTTCTAAATTAATCGAGGAATCAGGAATCAAAATCACTTGCTTTTACATTTTAACCAGTAGGAAAGCTATCATAATTCAGCTGAGCATCATATGTTTTCCATGGAGAAAACTTTTCTTTCTATGGGAAGGAAAAAACTTAGCACCTAAAGGAAGTTATAATCTTTATCCTATTATTTCTTTGTATTATGAGCTGCAGTTGGCACAGTGGTTAGAGTGCAGTACTGCAAGCTACTTCTACTGATCACTGGCTGCCTACAATTTGAATCTCACTAGGGCTCAAGGTTGACTTAGACTTCCATCCATCCAAGGTGGGTAAAATAAGGACCCAGATTGTTGGGGGCAATATGCTCACACTATAAATTGCTTAGGGAGTGCTGTAAGTGGAATATAAATTTAAGTGCTATTGCGATCAACACGAAGAAGGGAGTTTCAGCCAAGTATCTTTTTTTGCAATAACAGAACCCAAATCTAGCGCTTTCTACTTGCTTTCTATGTACATTTACTTTTACTATTGAGCTTCTACATAGTTATGAGATGAAAACCCAACCCTGCTTTATATGTGCCCATAGTTGAATAAATTTGACAATAAAAGATCCAGACCAGTCTCTGTACAAATGTGTTGTCATTGTTCAATCGCTAAATCATGTCCAACCCTTCGTGACCCATGAACCATAATATGCCAGGCCAGCCGGGTCTCCACCGTTTCCTGAAATTTGCCCAAATTCACGTTCATTGCTTCAATGATACTATCTAACCATTCTGTAGAAATTAATATACCATAAAGTCTGCAGGGAATGTACAGATATCTAAATTATGATCACAGTTTCAGAGGTTAGTCAGCACGTCAGCTGATCAAGTTGGCACATAGAAACATAGAAGATTGATGGCAGTAAAAGACCTCATGGTCCATGTAGTCTGCCCTTATGCTATTTCCTGTATTTTATCTTAGGATGGATATATGTTTATCCCAGGCATGTTTAAAATTAATCCAGGAATCAGGAATCAAAATCACTTGCTTTTACATTTTAACCAGTAGGAAAGCTATCATGATTCACTCTGGATTTACCAACCATGGTTGCTGGAAGTTTGTTCCAAGCATCTACTACTCTTTCAGTAAAATAATATTTTCTCACGTTGCTTCTGATCTTTCCCCCAACTAACCTCAGATTATGCCCCCTTGTTCTTATGCTTAGCATTCAGCAAGCATGTTGAACATGCTACTGATCTCATTATTAGGACTGATTTTAAAAAGCGAAATCCCTATCTGTTACTTGCTTTCTAAACCCTATTTCCCCGCATTCCTCTTGGCTTTGAATTCTGATCTGCTAAGACAACGACAAATCAGAGAGCCCCCATTCAAATGCAACTTTCAATGAATCACATTTGGACCATTTCAATTAGCAAGACGGAATGGCCAAGCAACACATGCCAATATAACTTGGTTGCTCCCAATAAACCAAAATTGTGACTGATCTCGATGAACTTTTAGAGCAGGGCTGAGAAACCCATGGCCCGGATGCGTCACATGCTGGCCACGCCCATCCCCGGTTTATCAAAAGGATGCCGCCATAACAACACAAGTTTGACAACCCCTGTTCTAGAGCAGTGTTTTTCAACCAGTGGGCCGTGGCACACTAGTGTGCCGCGATACATGGTCAGGTGTGCCGCGAAGCTCAGAGAGAGAAACAAGAGAAAGAAAGAGAAAGAGAGAAAGAAAGAGCAAGAGAGAAATAAAACAGAGAAAGCAAGAGAGAGAGAAAGAAAGAAAGAGAGAGAAAGAAAGAAAGCAAGAGAGAGATAAAGAGAGGGAGGGAAGGTGGGAGAGAGAAAGACAGAGGGAAGTAGGGAGGGAGAGAGAAAGAGAGCAAAAAAGGAAAGAATGAAGAGAGAAAGAAAGGGATGGAGAGAGAAAAAAAGAAGAAGAGAGAGAAAGAGGGAGAGAGAAATAGAGCGAAAGGGAGGAAGAGAGGGAGATAATTTTTTTGTCCAAACTTTTTTTAGCCATCCCCCACCCCTCAATGTGCCCCATGGTTTTGTAAATGTAAAAAATGTGCCGCGGTTCAAAAAAGGTTGAAAATCACTGTTCTAGAGCATGAGATTTGAAACCCAAAGTCTCAGTATGACTATCGAACCCTAAAATTGGGCCCCAAACACTGAAAAAACACAAGTACTTTCCCCCCCAGACACAGAAATAGCTTCATAAGTCATTAAAAAGAAAAGCTCCAGGTAGATGACTGGTATGACATCAATGGGTCACTATTCCAAATAGTGATAATCCACATAGAGGAAACAGCTGGGAATCTCTGGCATGAAGGAAGGTTTCCATTGGCCAACAAAAATATGAGAAAACAAAGACATGGAAGTGCTGCAGCACAGGCCATAGTATAGATTTCTGAAGTATAGTTTCTAAACTAAGAAATCTGTGTTTCTTAGCATAATCTGCTATTATGCACCATCTGTGTATGGTTAATCAACAGATATGGAACCCTAAAAGGATTTCTTTTCTTCTGCTCTTGCTTCCCCAAATGTATTCAATTCCACTTGCTTTAAAAAAAGAAAACATTTTCTTTATCAGTAAAGATATCTTCTCATTCTTTCAAAATCGCTCAAATACAAATGCCACAATCATACGATTGGCAGAACTTTAGAGATTTGTTTCTCTCTTCTGGAATTCCACAGCCAGAACAAATGAAATCTAAGTACTGATTGAGTCAAAACCGACGATTTCTTGTGAAATGAAGTGATAACAACTGAAACCCAGCTCGTTTTGGATGGTATTCGAGTTGAGATCTCACCAAACTCCAAGAGCTAAACAAATTAATTCAATCAGTTCAAATTATTTGAGAAAGCACCGTTCAAAGGAATGTGTTCCAGAGCTTAAGAGCAAAATCAACACCACATGAAAAGGCTGGAAACTAATAAAGGTGGGTGGAAGGACACCAGAAATTATGGCATTTCTGTAATCACAAAATAAGCTATAAAATGGGAGTTTGAATAAGTTGTCCTACACCTCAGTAAACCTGCAGCAATTACTAAAAAAAAGTAAAGCTGAAGAAGCTTCTTGGATGAAAAGTGAAACGTCTTCAGAGAAAAACCAGAAAAACCAGTTGACTCTTGAAAAAAGCACCTTTGGGACAACCATGACCTGGATGGCTGAGAATCTCCCTAGACATTTAGCGATACTGAAAAAGTAAATAATTCACTGTTGGCCATCAGCAATGCTGTTTTGAAGCCAGACATGCAAGTTTGGATACTTTCAGTCTATATCTTATTTCTTAATGTACAGTGTTCCCTCGATTTTCACGGGTTCGAACTTCGCGGATAGCCTATACCACGGTTTTTCAAAAAATATTAATTAAAAAATACTTCGTGGTTTTTTCCCTATACCACGTTTTTTTCCATCCGATGACATCATACGTCCTCGCCAAACTAATAATTTTTGTAAATAAATAACAAAAAAAATAATTATTGTTAATAAATAATTATGTTTATAAATATCAGGATCACTATTCAATGGTGAGTACCAGTAATAATGGTGAGTAAATGGTTGTTAAGGGAATGGGAAATGGTAATTTAGGGGTTTAAAGTGTTAAGGGATGGCTTGTGATATTGTCCATAGCCAAAAATGGTGTATTTACTTCCGCATCTCTACTTCGCGGAAATTCGACTTTCGTGGGCGGTCTCGGCACACATCCCCCGCGAAAATTGAGGGAACACTGTATATGAGTTTTTTTAAAAAGATATCAAAAGATTCCAAGTTATAACGGGAAACTGACAACTTAAGCTAGCATGCACACACACCATATGTTTGTTATTCCCTAAAGCAGAACACCTACTTTGACTTCACCCACACCTGGCAAATTGCAAAATCTTTACTCACCAATTCTCATGATATCCAAAGCATTAGATGCCCTTAAGAAAAGTGGGAGTCTTCATGTACCCAGATATATGAATAAAAATCCTATCACTACTACCCAAAAACAACTAGATCTAAAAATGTCCAATCTCAATAGCAAGTCATGTTGTTTTTCCAAATTGTAGGAATTTTGGAAGAAGTAGCACTCAAATATGCAGCAAAGTGAATCAATGGAAAAACGATTAATGCGTGCAAGCCCAAAATTCACCCCTTTTGCCAGCCGAAGCACCCGTTTTTGCGCTGCTGGGATTCCCCTGAGGCTCCCCTCCATAGGAAACCCCACCTCTGGATTTCTGTGTTTTTGCGATGCTGCAGGGAAATCCCAGCAGGGGAATCCCAGCATCACAAAAACGAGCGCTTCGCTGGCAACGGAAGTCCGGAGGTGGGGTTTCCCAACGAAGAGAGCATCAGTGAAATCGCAGCATCGCAAAAACACCGAAGTCCTCGAAACCCCACCTCCGGACCTCTGTGTTTTTGAGATGATGCGATTTCACTGAGGCTCCCCTCGCTGGGAAACCCCACCTCCGGACTTCCGTTACCAGCGAAGCACCCATTTTTGCACTGCTGGGATTCCCCTGCAGCATCACAAAAACACAGAAGTCTGGAAGTGGGGTTTCCCATGAAGGGGAGCCTCAGGGGAATCCCAGCAGCACAAAAATGGGTGCTTTGCTGGCAATAGAAGTCCGGAGGCGGGGCATCCCAGCGGCGGCGGTGGGTTCGTAAGGTGAAAATAGTTTGTAAGAAGAGGCAAAAAAATCTTAAACCCCGGTTTGTATCTCGAAAAGTTTGTATGACGAGGCGTTTGTAAGACGAGGTATCACTGTATATTGATAGTTCTATTTTATTTGCTTTATTTATTTTATTTTCATTTTTATCCATTCATGCTGTCCTGGTTTTGTTTTATTTTGCTGTTGGTTGCCTGTTACAGATCAATGCCATAGGAATTCAACAAATCAATTTTGTCTCGAACATACCTTGTTTGTTTCCCCGTTTGCTTTTTGCAGTGGGAAAAAACAGCTTGGGAGGGACTTGCAGAGAACTATTTTTTCTTGAAATCCCCAAATTAGAAATATCAGGTCAATGGGAGAGATTATTAAAAGACTCAATGGACACTTTAGTCTATATAAGTCCCCCCAAACATCACCAATTTAAAAAGTTCAAAGCTACCCATGGAGCCTAGAACTGTGTTGGGGTTTTTTGACAGTTGCTGCACACTGCTGGCTCATATTAACATGGTTGTCCACTAGGACTCCAAGATCCCTCTCACAGTTACTACCTGTTGAGCAAGGCACCACATATACTGTACCTGTATACCATATTTTGTTTTCCTTGCCTAAATGTAGAACCTTACTTTTTTTCACCATTGAATTTCATTTTGTTAGATTGCGCCCAATGTTCAAGTCTGTCAAGATCCTTCTGTATCTGAGCCTATCTTCTGGAGAGTTGGCTATTTCTGCCAGTTTGGTGTCATCTGCAAATTTGATGAGTTACTCATCTATCCCCTCATCCACATCATTGATGAAGATGTTGAAGAATACTGGGCTTAAAACAGAGCCTTGGTTCTGCATACTTCCCTCCATGTAGATATATTGCCTGACCTTGCTGTAAATGATGTTCCTGAAGAAGGAGCAGGATTTGACTCTTTAGATGATTCTTAGGCAAAGTTTACTGCAGATTTTAACATTTTTGTTGCAATGGAATACTTTTTAAAAATGTCCTGAAGATTACAATCTTCAAAAGAGCAATACACCTAATCATTAAGGACTTTTTACCAGGCCCACAGAAGACTTAGCTCCTATAGCTTAAGTGACACAAATGCCAACTTATTTTAATACAAACCTGTGCAATAAAAACAGACTTTTCAGAGGTTTAAGCTGCCTGAGCAGAGGGCTAAATTCCATCCATTGCCAGTTCTCTTCAATTTCCCTTTTTGTTGGCTAATGAGCCAGACTCTCATACGCGTAGATGCACAAAGAGGGGAAAGCAGTTGTGTTTGGACAACTGGAAGCCATTTGAAGGATTGTATTTCATAGGGCCTCCAACCAGGCTGCCCTCCTATGCTATCCCGTTTTATTACCTCTGATAGTATTTGCAGATCAGCAGCTCCCTAATCCACTACCTACCACTGTTGGTGGGGGAAAAAAATCTTCCTCTGTTGGTTTTCTGCCACCCAGAAAAAAAAAAGTTAGATAAATGTCTCTATACATTCTGCGTTCCTAAAGAAACAGAGGGTAAAATTGGTGATCTTCTTTATAATTGGAATACAGTGGCTTCCAGAAAAGCAACATTCTCACACAATGTGTTAAAAGGTTTATTTTTAAAAAACAAAAATGTCCACAGTTAAAACGATGACAAGCATCACTTGAGCTCTAAATTATGGCAGAATCACATTTATTTTATTTATGTGCTGCTTGCATCACTAACCAACTCTTGCAAATATATAAAAAGATTTAAACAATTTAATTAGGTCATGTCTGACTTATTAAAGATAAAACTTCCTAGATTCTTGTTTTGACTTATCATACTAGGCTACCTCTTTGAGTATTAATTGTTGAATACTGACTCCATTTTAATAAAGGTTTGTTCATTTTCTTATACAGTAACAGACAAGCAGTACATCAATTTTGTTTACTCTATTTTACAAAGCCTGTAAACCTTTTATGTATCTTCTTTTTTTGGCTTCTAAATGTCTATTAAAGTATTGTTGTTGTTGTTATTACTATTAAGAAATAATTTGAGGAGCCACCCAGAGTTTAACACAGATTGGGCGGATACATAAACATTTTAAATAAATAATTACAATAAACACTGTGCTGTAGATTTCTATCAAAACTTAATCTGGCAATGAAAATTAAGGAAAACCTCCCAGCTCACATGTATACTGCTCAAAAAAATAAAGGGAACACTCAAAGAATACATCCTAGATCTGAAAGAATGAAATATTCTTATTGAATATTTCATTTGCACAACTATTCCATTTGCACAACAACAATTGACTGTCAATCAGTGTTGATTCCTAAGCGGACAGTTTGATTTCACAGAAGTTTGATTTACTTGAAGTTTTATTCTGTTTTTTTAAGTGTCCCTCTTTTTTTTTTGAACAGTGTATTTTCACAAACTTGATGATTATTAATAAATTTCTATAATAATAATAATAATAGATTTGTATGCCGTCCCTCTCCAAGGACTCAAGGCAGCTCACAACAACGATAACAACACAATACAATACAAAACCCAATTGCCATGACTGTCAATTGAACACTTCACAGCTGTTTTCCAATAAGCAAAGCCAATTGGGAAGTTGGCAGGGCAATTGCAAGTGAAATCTTGCTTGAGGTCTGCATCACTGTGACAGAGTTGGCAGCTCCAAATTTATTTATTTATTTATTTATTTATTTATTTATTTGATTTGATTTGATTTGTATGCCGCCCCTCTGCGCAAGAATAATCCGTACAGCAGGGGTGTCAAACTCGCAGCCTGCAGCCCAGATGCATCACATGGTGCCCATCCCCACATGTGACTTAGCGAAGGGGGGAAATCGCGATACGTCCCATTACGCCACCATGACTGGAGTTTGACGCCCCTGCTGTAGAGTATTATTTGTCTCAGAGTATATATAGTTCACTTTTTCTTCATAGGGTCTGCTTGTTTATATTTTATCTGAGCAAGCCTATGATGTCGTGCCTGATCCTTGCAGACTCGAATACGAGGGGTTCTTGATGCTCTCTGAGCTTAGTTTGTTTTCTTGCAGGCATTTTATTACCCATACTAGGTAACATTATCAGTGCTACTAGCAAACAAACAAGCTCAGAGAGCACCAAGGAACACTCATACTAAACCAGAACTATGAGGGTCGCCCAGAAAGTAATGCACCACATTTTTTTTCTTCAACAATTATTTATTGAACACAATGAAACTTACACACAAGAAAGAATAGAAACATAGAAACATAGAAGTCTGACGGCAGAAAAAGACCTCATGGTCCATCTAGTCTGCCCTTATACTATTTTCTGTATTTTATCTTAGGATGGATATATGTTTATCCCAGGCATATTTAAATTCAGTTACTGTGGATTTATCTACCACGTCTGCTGGGAATTTGTTCCAAGGATCTACTACTCTTTCAGTGAAATAATATTTTCTCACGTTGCTTTTGATCTTTCCCTCAACTAACTTCAGATTGTGTCCCCTTGTTCTTGTGTTCACTTTCCTATTAAAAACACCTCCCTCCTGGACCTTATTTAACCCTTTAATATATTTAAATGTTTCGATCATGTCCCCCCTATTTAACATTTAAACATATTTAAATGTTTCTTCCACACTCCCTATTTTTCCATGTAATCTCCATCCCATTCTTCCTCCAGCGAGACACAAGGGTGTGTATGCCCTGTCAGTACCACTCCTTGTTCTGGTCACGAAGCCATTTTTGCACTGTGCAAATCACCTCTTTGTCATCCTCAAAATGTCTTCTGCAAATGGCATTATTTAATGGCCCAAACAAGTGAAAGTCTGAGTGAGCTAGAGTTTGTGATTGTTCCCAACAGTTTCTTTCTCCCCAGTGGGAAATTCAGTGACGACAAGCTGCTTGTAACGTACATCACTTACAGATGCCATTTCGAAACATTGCTGCAGCTACGCTCTGTCTGAAGAAAGGGAAAATTTAAACACGCACTCCTGACAATTCAAATAATGTACAGTATATCTAAAGTTTCACATTCGTATCATTACTATAGGCTGAGAAAAAAATGTGGTGCATTACTTTCTGGGCGACTCTTGTACAAACATTCTCCTTTATTGGCAGACTTGAATATGCTTGATTTTTAGGTTAAAATAGCTCATGGCAAGAACTGATTTGAACTGTGAGCGGATTTTCCTACAGCCAAGTGAAATATACTGTCACTGGATCCATTTATACTTTTTATGTAATCTGAGAAAAACACTTATGTGTAAGAGGTTAGGCACTCGAACTGTGTACCATCCTTAGTTATAAAAGCTATTCTCTCGCACTGAACTGAACTGCTTGAATGGGCTTACACAGAAATGATTCTTGAATGGGCTTACATTAGTAATGAAGCAGATGTCCACCTACCAGGATTTTGCTCATTTTCAGTGGAACAACTTAAAGACACATTTGTGATTCATAAGGGATTGACTTCTACCAATGTCTGAGCCATGTATTTTTTATATATAATGGTCTCACCCATTCATGTCAGAGTAATTTGTTATTTTCACACTAGATCTGGAAAAAAAACACCATTGTCTAATCTTTTCCCAGAGGGAATTTTTCTATAAATCACCAAGGATTTCAGCTTGTAAATTCTGAACATATCTAGCTCACATTTCCTAACCTGTATGAGATATAGCTAGATATCAGATGTAGCTAGATATGAATAGCCAGTTAATAAAACTCAATCTACAACTTTGGAAACAAAGAAAAGCAACAATCATTTACTCCTTATGCACCCACACAACTCTTAAACCACAATCACTCAAAATCACTTCCTCAGTTATGTTTACATCAGAGGTGCCAAGCAGCCGGAAAAACAACAGGGCCAACAAGCCATATGGTGTAACAATGGTGTAGCAAATGGTATAAGAGTCTCACAGAGGCTATGGAAACACAGCTTTAAAAAAGGTCCTTTTTCAAAAATAAGTTGCTGGTCCATAAGGCCATTTTAGAATTGGAAGTCACCCAGTCATTTGGGTGAAAATGGGCAGCTGTAAGAAAATGTATGTATGAATGAATGAATGAATGTCCAAAATGTCCAAAATAGTGTAGTGTGAGCTTCTACCATTTCATTCAACAACTTTCTTTCATAACTGATAATCACATCTTCCCATTTATTATTCATCCTCTGATCATCGCCCCTACAGCAGTTTCGCTTCTACATGCTTTAGGACAGAAGTCATGATCTTTCTCATTTAGGTTCCAACAGATAAACTTTTCAAGTTCAACAATCTGCTCTATTATAAACTGCCACAAGAAAAGCAACAGCTTGGAAGTACAGTGGTACCTCTACCTAAGAACGCCTCTACTTAAGAACTTTTCTAGATAAGAATCAGGTGTTCAAGATTTTTTTTGCCTGTTCTTAAGAACCATTTTCTACTTAAGAATCTGAGCCTGGAAAGTTTCCCAGGAAATTTGAGAGCAGCATGAAGGCCCAGCCAGTTTCCTGCCATTCCGCCTTTAATCCCGGCCATCTCAGGCTTTTCTGGGCTGCCTGAGGAGCCTTTTGGTGATGCTTAAGAAGGCTTTGGCAGTCCAAAGCGAACAAAGCATTTCCCTTTCTCTAGGCGCTTGGAGATGGAATAAACCTCTGCCAGTGCCCAGAGAAAAGAAACGTTCCCTTCGCTCTGGGCAGCCTCAGAGTCCCTCTTTTTTTAAAGAAAAGCCTTAAAGTTTTGGATTTTTTTTTTATTCCCCTCACTTCACCTTCTTCCTTCGGCAGCTACTGTCCTCCTCTTCCTTCTCTTCTTCCCACCCAAACTCCAAGCTTTTATTTCTTTCCTAATGGGTTTGCACGCATTATTTGCTTTTACATTGATTCCTATGGGAAAAATTGCTTCTACTTGCAAACATTTCTACTTAAGAACCTGAGCACGGAACGAATTAAGCTCTTAAGTAGAGGTACCACTGTATTTGAATATTTTGGTTATAAAACACATTTCACAGCTAATCTACTTTAAGTACACTTTCTTCCACTGAAAAGTCATTTTACAATCACTACTATGATCTCACATACAGAGTTACATTGTTCTTACATCAGCTTCCAGCAAAATAGCCAATGTTCGCTTTCTGCAGCACAAACAATAGATGGCACCTGAAAAATGTTGATCTATGTAGTTCAGCCTTGCATAAGGATATATGGACTCTAAATTCTTTGAAGAGAACCTCATAACAAGATCTATGCTTCCTGGATACAATGGATACAAAAATAAGAAAATAAAATGGAATCAGTTTTTTCTCAGAGAATTCTAAGTGGATGCAGGAGCAGCTGATCTTAAGAGACCTCTGAGGTTGATCCAAAAGCGGCAACTCCTACATTCCTTGGCAACTATTCAGTTGTACAGAATACATACGTTTTTGACATATTTTGCTCTGAAGACTGAAGTTTAAAGGACATCCGGATGGGGAAAATGTGTGTGCTTTTTTAAATCAATTCTAAAAAAAACCCCAAACGTTTCCATATTCTGAAATGAACCCGTTTATAAGAACAAGGATATTTGTTTGGGTATGTGGGAATAATTCAGCTGCCTATCAAAAAGGTTGTTTCCTTGAAAACGTGTCCTTCACCCTTACTGCTCCTCCCTTAGCACACTCTCACTCAAGCCCATTCATTCTTCACCTTTCAAACTTCTCCTTTGTAAGTGGTTCTGGATCTATTCAGTTGCAACTCCCTTTGTATCTGGCCCTTGCGTTTCAAATTGCAATCACTGTGGGGAGGGAAAAGCCAAGAGTGATTAAAGGCTAAAAAAAGGTTTCCCAAGAAAAGAGGATCCCAAACAGTTTGCTCTTAGATCCCAAAATCTATTAGATTGAATGGTGCTTCAGAAAGGGCTAATGAGAGCTATTCAGCAAGTGTTGTAACCAAGGCACAGATAACTTATTCTTGCAACATCCCTTGAAAAATCTATGGAAAGAGTCTTGGTAGAACTCATCTGGAGGTCATCTGGCTGGTCCTGGGCCCCACAATCTGGCCTAAACATAACTACTACAATACAGGTCTCATTCAGGCTTTCTCTCCGGAGAACAGCCAAGGCTAACACATTAAAGGCTTTTGAAGAGAAAGGTCAAAGCACACATGGGCTTTAATAACAAATAAAACTAATTAAAATAACGCTGTTATTTTTTTTTAAAAAAACCAAATGTGTAAATGAATGTAAAAAATGAAGATAGAGATGCATTCGGAATTGCAAAACGGTGCATAACCAACAGGATGACAGTCCAAAAGAAATATGCTTTTGTACATTGTCAAATTTAATTTTCAAATTAAAGAGAATTCTGCATCTGACTTTCCTCAGTGGTGCACGCTGGCTCCCTTCTGCTTCTCCATTCTGCATTAAAGTGTCAACAAGTGTCACAAATTAGCACTATAAAATCAGGAAAGATAAGACATAAAATTGGAAAATGTTAAGTTGTAAAAATGAACCATTCTAATGTAATAGATTTTCCTAACCATAAAAAGATTTAATGCCTGTACTTCCAAGCATATTCACTCAAACTATAGTGAGACACACACCTATTATTATGCCTGCTATTGGGGCTACAGCTGCAGACCTAAGATGTAATCCAAACCAGATATCCTAGGAACATGTATAGTGTCACTTACACAAGTCATTGGTGTATTCTTGTTTAATTAAACTGAGGGCCTGAACAGATCTCAAGACTGTGATCCTGAGTAGATTTTCATAGGAATAGATCCTTTTCAACCCAGGAAGGCATACCTTCAATCAGGTTCCCAAACCTCTTGATGAAGTTTTAGATTATCCATTAACCTCCAAACATTATATTAAAATAATTTAACAAATACTACGATAACTAGCAGTACTGCAAACAATAACATAAACTCCTGAGGTATTCCCATCAATCTTTGGTGGGTCAATACTAAACACTTAAAGGGACATGGTGGCTCAGTGACTAAGACACTAAGCTTGTCAATTAGAAAGATAGGCAGTTTGGCGGTTCGAATCCCTAGCGCTGTATAATGGAATGAACTCCAGTTACTTGTCCCAGCTTCTGCCAAACTAGCAGTTTGAAAGCATGTAAAAATGCAAGACCATCTCTGGTGAGAAGGTAACAGTGTTCCCTGCGCCTTCGGCGTTTAATCATGTCATGGAGACGTCTTCGGACAGCTCTGACTCTTTGGCTTTGAAATGGAGATGAGCACCGTCCTCTACTGTCGAGAATGACTAGCACATATACACAAGAGAAATCTTTACCTTTTTATTAAACACTTCCGAGAACTCTGCTTTAATAAACAATTAGGAATATACCATTTTAGGTTTTACCATGACTTCTCAGAAAATTAAAGAGCCAAATTTTAAAAACCTCAATACTTCTATCATCTATCTTGATTCTAGAGCTTTTGGGTGTTTCTAATAACATTGGGACAACTTCTAGGCATTTCTAAATGTATTCCTAGAGGTAACTAAATAGCAAACTACAATACCTTTATCCAGTAGCATGATTTCATAAATACACATGCCCATCACAGTATAAATCAAGCAAAAGACTTCATTCAAGATTCCCTGAATGTAACTAAGGAAGGGGGTCACATTCTAAGACTCAATGGAAAATTTACGGCCCCCAACTTCAATAGAAGCCTGTGAAATATGTACCCCATTGAACCAAAAGCAACATCAATCCATTTGTATAGGCAAGCCTATAACTCATTAAATAAATCTGCTATGCTCACGCAGACAAGGGAGTATTCCTCCAAACATATCTCCGTATATCTTCTTTTGGGGCAAATCAGATAGTGAAGTCCAGTAAAAGTTATACCTCTATCTATGCCTGTTCTGCCGGCGTGTCCCAAACGCCCATAATTTCAGGGTAATTAGTCCAAAAAGACACATACCACACGATAGAAGGAAAACCAAAAGTCTTTATCAACAGAAAAGCAGAAAAAACTCCCTTTTTAAATGTCAAAGGGATTTTCTGGTACACACAAGGCACAGGTTAAATGCAATCCAATTTCTCACCCAGTAACTGGGAACTTGAGTCCAATTCCAAAGTCCAGAAAATCCACACACAGTCTTGAACAGGGAAACAGCAAAACCACGACTATGAATCAGATAAACTTCCACAAGACTAAACCAGCAGGCTGCTCTTTTTATCTGTAGCACTAATTACAGCAGCCCCACCCAACCACAGGTGGCCTCATTTATCTCCTGTAATAATCCTTCAGTTGTTCTCTCCTATGCATCACTCTACGCATGCGTGGGTCCGTCATACGTTCTTGTTCAGAATCCAGGGATGATAAGGATGATTGATCTCCTGGGCTGTCTGCCAAACTCCCCTCTTCCCTGCTACTCACGCTTCCTTTGCCAGAGGAGCCTTCGTTGGGAGATTCTATCGGGGGCAAAACAGGCCTGTGGCATGTGGATGTTTCCCCCACATCCACCTCCACATTCCTTAGGGCAGGAGCTGGGCCAGAGCCAACCACAACATATGCCTATGTAGCATAAGCATGGATGGATTCTTCACACAAAAGCGAAAGAATGTACACTAGCTTTCTCTAATACAGGTAGTTCTCAACTTACAACCATTCATTTAGTGAGCATAAGAAGTTACAACAGCACTGAAAAAATTTGACATGACCATTTTTCACACTTGCAGCATCTCCATGGTCACATGATCAAAATTCAAAAGCTCAGCAAGTTGCTCATATTTATGACATTTGCGGTGTCCTGGGTCATGTGATTGCGTTTTGCGACCTTCTGAAAATCAAAGTCAATGGGGAAGCCAAATTCACTTGACAACCAGGTTACTAACAACTACAGTGATCCAATGGAGCAAAACTTGCTTAATAGCTGTCTAAGCTCAGCAATAGAAATTTTAGGCTCAATTGTGGTCGTACGTTGTGGAGTTACTTGTATAACAATAATAAAATAATAATAAGAGCATCAAGATTTCCCTCTTAATAAACATAAGGGAAAACATAACAGTCAGATCACCTTACCAAATTTTATGATCATTACAGGATTCAGAATTTTTACCACAAATCCTAAAAGGAACAAATCAGGGAAATGTAGGAAAAGAAAAAAATGAGATCAACCTCTGAGAGTTTGCCATACAAAGAGAAATTTACCAGTGCTAAAAACACAAAATTGGAAATTTTCATGGGAAGTTTGGATAAGGGCTGGGGTAAGAGGAAGAACTGAAACTTTTAATGCTAGCCTTTGATCTGCTGAGCTATATACCAATCTGATCTTTGGAGATCACGCCTCAATTTAATTCCATTCATTTATAGACTCTGAAAATTGTTGATTCATTGTGCCATTTTTTGCTCTCCCCAGGCTTCAGGTGGCTTTTCTGAACCCTGAGGAGAACAAAACACAGCCCAACAGGCCTACCGGAAGCCTGGAGGCTTCAGTGAGGCCTGCACGTATGCGCAGGGGGCAGCACTGTGAGATTGTGCTCACGTCTGGCAGGGCAGGTGGGGGGGGGTTGTGTGCATGCGTAGGGGAATTGTACTATGGGTATGGGCAACGCAAACGCATGCTATCATGTGCACACACACCCTTTTGGCACTCGAAACCAAAAAATGTTCATCATCACTGGTATAAGATCTCCTGCCTTGAGCAGGGAGCTGGACTAAATGACCACTGAGGTACCTTCCAGTCCTTTGATTCTATGTTCTATGTTCACATAAATATAATAAACTGCAAACTATGTCACTTAATACAAATGAGTTACAAAATAATATGAAGCACCTTGAATTAATATACTAAAGCTTTCCCATGTTTTTAAATGCAAAACAGTTCTAAAGTTTCATGTTGAAGTAGGCCACTTTGTACCATGTGTATGTAAATGAACTGATGCTTGCTTATTTATTTATTTATTTATTTATTTATTTATTTATTTATTTATTTATTTTAAAAGCTTAGAACTTTGCATTGACTCTGCAGGTACAACATTTATATATAAATATACAGGTACCTATCCAGAAGGAAACAATAAATCACACATAATTATGCCAAGGTGAAAGTAAAGCTGAAATCAAAGACATCCCAAAGACATTCCCCAAGCAAGAGGCCTCTTTTTCAAATGCCCAAACCGATTTCATGCAAGACCTTAAGCTACAGAGTGATTTGCTGTTCTGCGTGAACTCTGCCATAATGATTTATAAACTATGGTTTATGTCAGTGACTTGTGTGTGAACCCAAGCAATTACAGTTTATTCCATAAGCTATTGTTAAGTAAACCACAGCTTTGTGTCATGCATGAAACCAGCCACGGGAAATTTATAAGGGATTTCAGGTGATGTCATACTTCTGGTCCAAACTGGATACAAAGGCCCCCAACTCCAATTAATAGAGTTTACTAGCTAGCATGCACAATCCTGGTGAAACTTTCACAGGAATAAACAAAGACCACTGCCACAATAGTGCAGACACACAGTAGGATACTATGGTCATCAACAAACTGGGCATCCAAGCATGAGTTAATGTAAATATAATGTAATAAAATCAAAGGAGCTTGTTTTAATAAAAATATCCTTCATACATGATAGGTATCTTGCCTGTCAGACAACACCCACAGCTTTAGCACCACTGGCAATGAATTAACAATCCTAAAATCACAATCAAAATAAAGTTGGCACACATGAAAAAGCCATCTGTCCTCTTGTAGCATAGTATTAACTCTGAGCAATTAACCTTCTTAAATAGCAAACATATTGTGGCTGAGAATATTGCTGGCTTTTAGATGAAAGTTTAAAACAAAACCTTAGCAGATTACAAGAACCAGCCGTAAGAAGTAATCACTGTTGTGGTTAACACAATCAAAAGATCAACCACTTCCGGATCTCTGATGGCAGAGTATAAGAGATATACAGTACTCAATTCTGACTTTTATGTATGTTGCCTAGAACTCTTTGAGATAGGGGTTAGTTAATACTGAGACAGGCAATATTACACTCCAGGGACTGGCAGCTCAATTATAATCCCATTAATCTTAGTTTAAAAATGACTCTTAACACTCCACATTTGCAGTGGATATGAAGTCATTAATTCATTAACACTCATGCAAAGACAATGAGGTTTACATGGCCAAGTAATTTATATAACATCAATAAAAGCAGACATCAAAGGAGGAAGTGTAGATTTTATTCAAGAATGTGAGCTGCAAGCTTTAGCTTTGGTACTTTAATCACTATCTTTTTTCTCGTGAAATGAGCCTTTAAATCATTTTTAAAGCCTGGTTAGGTATCAAACTCCCCATGACAAATAAAGACATCTCTCTCTCTCTCTGTCAAAGTGATTTTGTCCTAATTCTGCTTCTGGGGTTGCCCGTAGGTTTCAATCTAGGCATAGCTATATCCTATTCTGTTAAGGTGATTTGACATTTCTCAGGTTACAGTCTATGCTAAAGTGCTCTAACATCTTTAAGTAGAACACCAGATCCATGTATATTTGAGTTGACTAATTCTGTTCAAAAATAGTTATTACAAGCAGCAATGAAAAATTCATTTTCCAGGGATGATTTTAAATGAATATTTTGATCTTTGATATCTTTTCTTATGAAGTTCTATCCTTAGACATTTACTAGCAGTTTTCTGCCTAAGAAGGAAGACTGCAGTCCTAAGCATATTTACTTTCAAGAAAATGCATCCTTGTACATGAGTTATGATGAGAATCTGAATGCACCAGTTTAGAAAAAAAACATGTTTTATTCACCCATATTTTAACATGTGAACTATGATAGGCATATGGATCCCCAATCTCAGGACATCGTGAACTAAGTACTGTAATTACTCAGTTGAGACTCATCAAACTATTTAACAGATAACAAGGGTCCAGTGTGCAGTAACCAAAGGAAAGGAATTTGGCCTACATCTGCAAACCATTTAATTTTTTTCTACAAAAAAGTCAGCTTTCTTCACTTTGGACTGCAACTATTAATTCTTTAAGGAAGCATAAAGAAGTGGCTTAGACAAGTAGAATATTCTTTGTCTTGTAGAAGCAAACAGCAATCATTTATCCAATTGCCTTTAAATTTCACCACTGAAAGAAGAGATAACCTTGTCCCTCCAGAAGAAAAAAGTTGAATAACTAAAGCTTGGTGTGTTTTTTTTAATGTATCTGAAATTGAACACTGTATCCATGCAACATATAAATAACAATATTATGACAATCAGTAGATGACTCTCTATAAACCCTTCCATTTGACAATCTTGAGTCTCCTAAGCTTGTGCAGTAATTTTAAGGAGCTCTGTCACATACAGTCCTGGGACCTAATCTTGGATTTTAACCAGGGCTATTGTAGGTAAAATGTAAGAGGATATCCATATTTAAAAACATGGTGTTTTCAGACCTATTATTAAAATAATTCTAATAAAAGAATCCTGCCTGACCACCTTCAATGCTTATTTCAATCATTAATCAGAATTAATTTTTTTCCTGGACAAATGACCTTCCCAGGCATGTCCAAACCAGCCAGGTTGCATAGGATTGCAAGATGAACCAGGAATATAGGACCTTTCAGAACAGATACATGTTGAACAAAGCAAATTAAAGCAGGTATGTCCTGTACTCTCTCTTTCTCTCTCTGTGTGTATACATCTATCTCCCTGCGTATATGTGTATGTTTATATATATGTATTGTACATACATACATACATACATACATATACTGTATATATATATATACTGTATATACATACACCCACCCACCCACCCACCCACACATACATACACACTGCTAAAAAAAATAGAGGGAACACTTAAACAACACAATATAACTCCAAGTAAATCAAACTTCTGTGAAATCTAACTGTCCACTTAGGAAGCAGCACCAATTGACAATCAATTTCACACTGTTGTGCACATTCAACTTTGTACAGAACGAAGTATTCAATGGGAATATTACATTCATTCAGATCTAGGATGTGTTGTTTGAGTGCTCCCTTTATTTTCTTTGAGCAGTATATATCCTTCCTGCTAAGAGAAACTCAATTGAGAAATTCCCCTAATTACTGTTTTATGCATGATTTGATTGGGTTGTGTGATTATTTTATTAATAAGTGTTTTTAAATTGTGTTTTTAGATATTGGATTTGTACTTTGTTATTATTGTTGTGAGCCGCCCCGAGTTCTTAGAGAGGGGTGGCATACAAATTTAATAAATAAATAAATCTAATAAATAAATAAATAGAGAACTTCAGGGAGGACAGAAGGAAAACATTGTGAGTTTGCAGATTTGGGGGAGGTGTCTCATGAAGTAGGAATGGGCAACAACCTGGCAGCCACAGAGTCTGAAGAATGAGGGGGTGAGGTGTCTCCTTTAAAAGTATCATTCTGAAGAGAGTCTTATCCTTAGAAGGGGAATGGGCAGCTTCCACTCCCTCTGGGTTACATCTCTTTGAGGATGTGAGAACTCTCTACCCCCAAAGGGATGTCAGAGTTAGTTGCTCAGCAACTAGCTACAACTAGATATGTCAACGAAGGGGGAAAGGCACTGTTACATTAATCACCCACGGCAAAGAAGAAAGGATTAGAAACTGCCCTTCACGAAGGGGATGGAGACCTGTGGGGGGGAAGCATTGGGATCTAAGGCAAAATTTCCAAACCATCTGCCATGCCTATCCAAAAAAAAAAAAAAATCCCCAAGCCAAAACTTTGCAAACAGGCCACTTACAGATGAACTATCCAGGTGGGCAGTTCCAGAGGGACTTTTTCCAGTCCCCGGTTGCTGCAGTCCAAAAGGTCCCCCGTGCAGCTGCAGTTGGAGTCACACTCCACGCAAGAGCCTGTTCCCACGAGTGTTTGGAAAATCACCAGCAGAGTCCACAAGGCACCTCTGAGGGGCCCAGAAGACCTCGTCTCTCCCGCCATTTTGTGTCCTTGTGGAAAAGCCGGGACCCAAGAGCATGCACAGAGTGGAAGCGCCCAGCCAAAGTTTCAGATTCTTTAGTGGGGAGGACTGAACCAAATAAAAGTACCACTCGTGTTGTTGTTGTTATTGCTGTTGTGGTTGTCGTTACCCTTTCTTTCTCCTAGACCCGCGCTCTTTTGCTCCGAGGTCGGCAGGCCTCCAGAGAAGCACTTGGTTAAACCATGGCAACCTCAGTCCGAGCACCGGCAAACTCCTTTGCAGTTTCCTCGGGCAGTTCGATCCCGGTGCAAATAAAAGGGGGGGGGGGCGCAGCGCCGGTTCTTCCGCGCAGCAGGATTTTTAAGAGCTTCCAAGGCCGGGAGGGAGGCAAGAAGCAAAGCTTTTGGCACCGGCAAGATCTTCTCCCGGGATCGCTACTGGCGGGCTAACCGAGGGACCAGATCCTGGGCTGGGAAAAAGGAGCCCGCATCTTTTCGGCTCTGCAGGCTTTGCCGCGCCTGGGCCGAGCCAGGGAAAGAAGCTCCACGCACACCCAAAAAAGTTCCTCCTCTTTTTTTTTTTCTTCCTCCTCGCCTCCTCCGCTGCGAGGTGAGACTGAGCCCGAAAGCTCGGCGGGGCAAAGTTTTGCAGCGAGCGAGGGAGACAGCAACGCCGATGCCGGGCCCTTCTCTCCTCCGAGGATCCGACACCTTTCCCAAGCACGGGCGAAGCGGTGTTCGCTCTCTCTCTATCGCCGCCTCCGCAACTTTCCCCTCTAGGCTTTCCTTGCTTTGGCTCTCCTCCTCCTCCTCCCGCCTTCTCGGGACTGCTATGCGCCCCGTTCGGGAGCAGCCGAGACGAACAAGCGCGCGATCCTCTTGGGGGAGGAGGGGCGCCGGCGCAAGTCGAGTTCACCTTCGCGTCCCCCGCCTCCCAGTCCGCAAAGTCACTTTTTCAGTCCCCCCCCCCTCCGATCGTCAGTTGCCCAACTCAAAACCCCACGTTTGGACCCATTGCAACATGTTCCGTCCCCTTCCCGCTTTCTTATTGGCTCCCGGGCATTCCGCGGCGTAAGCCCGCGCGCTTCCCGATTGGACGGCAGGCCCTCCCTCCCGTTCGGATATTAGACAACGTTCCATTGAGGTTGGCAGGCCGTCAATCCGAGGCGAGAGGCCCCGCCTCCCTTTCCCACCCAAGGTGTGAAAGCGGGGAGGCTCCCGGTTGGATCCGAGTGTCTTAAAGGGGAAGCGCGTTTATCATTGGGGAGAACCAAGCGGCATCTTCCTTACTCGCAAGGTTGAGTCGGTGTCGGGATTCCGGCCTTTGAGTCCTAAGAAACCCTTGAGCTACGTATGGTAAAGCTAGAAAGTCCTTCTCGCTACCGATTGGATTATTGGCATTTTAAATAGAAATTTAATTTAGACACCAGAAATTTCCAATCGGAGACAAACGAATGAATACATACATACATACTGTACATACATGTATACATTTTATTTTATTTTATTTATTTTGTCATGTTTATGTGCGCCCCCAACTCCAGCAGGAGTCTGGACGGCTCGCAATAATCCCAAAACTAAAAAAAAAATAGAAAATGTAATCCCGTAAAAACAGCAAATGACACCAAATACATAAATCACTTTAAAACCCGTGCATTCACTCGGTAGATATATAACGCGCGGGTTGTATCTGGGTGTTTTGCTATGGGACGGGGAAGGGTTACAATTAATCCCACGCAGTGAATAAGAGAAGATTCCCACGACAGCAGATTTAATGATTGTTTGGATCCCGCGCGATTAGTTGACGTTGCTTATTTTGGGAGGGTTAACGAATCTTGGCTACAAAAATCCGGCCGATCGCTAGAGAAAGAGCAGCGGAGCGACACAGAAAAATGATGATGATGATGATGATGATCATTTATTAGATTTGTATGCCGCCTGTTGTATCCTGAAATGGCTACCTTGTAACGCTGTAAATAGTTTGTTCCTCTTTTCCAGCGCTGTCTGAGCCCAAGCAGGAAGTCGCTCCTGATTGGCTCAGACGCGGCCGGCTCTCGCTTTGGCGGGAACCGCAAAAGTATAAAAGAAGCGGCTTCTCCCTGCAGAGCCAGTCGGTACTCGCTGAATTGTCACTTTACCTTGCTGAGCTGTCACTTATTCTCTGAGCTGAATAAAAGTACCGATTGCTCAAACCCTGTCTCTGGGTCTACTTCACTGGCGACGAACGAACGGAAGAACTTCGCGTGCAACATGGACAAAATCCAGATCGGCCAGGCTCCAGAACTTTTCGATGCCGAGAAAATGACTTGGGACGAGTACATGGCCACCTTCGAGATATTCCTCGAGGCGGCGGGAATGCAGGACGCCGGAGCCGATCGCAGACGGGCTATTTTTCTAAACTACTGCGGCGCAGAGATCCGTAGACTTGCCCAAACTCTCACCGAACCAGAACAAGCAAGAGCCACAGCGTGGGACGTCCTTCAACAGAAACTAGCGAGCCATTTTAAACCAACCAGACCAGCCGTGGTTTACCGGCATCAATTTCACATGATGGCTCAGAGAGAAACCGAGTCGATAAGCCAATTCACAACGCGGCTTCGAACGGTACTCGCTCAATGCAAGTTTCAAGATCCGGAAGCTCGCCTCACCGACGCCTTGATTTTCGGCATGAAGAACCACACAGTGAGAAGTAAACTCCTCACCGAAGATGAGCCGACTCTACAAACCGTAATCAAATTAGCGCAAACCGCGGAAGCAGCCGACGCAGCGGCAAGAGAATTAAAAGAGCACGGAAGGCGAGAAACCATTGCCAAAATCGACGCCGAGTCTCCCAGCGCCATGGGAACAGACGTCCGCAGCCAGCCAACTAGCAACGGGGACGACTGCCTCCTCCTGCAAGACCAACCGAGACACCCTAGAGCTACTCATCCAGCCCCCTGCGCGGGCTGCCGGGGAAATCACCAGCGCCATCGATGCCCGTTCCGCGACACCACTTGCCGCCGTTGCAACCGGAGAGGCCACATCGCCATCGCATGCAGAGCAACGGCACCAGAAGAAACTTTTGCCACACAACAATACCAGCGACCCCAAAACCACCCCCCCCAATCGCGAGAAAGGAGACCGTTCCGCAACTCGGGTCAAAGGAATTACCCCACCGCTAACCGAGACTACAATAGAGGTAACTCTCAATATTCCGTGAATAACACGGCAACCAAAAAGGGGGCTAAAATTGTTATCTCGTTGTTGCTAAATAACCAGCCTTGCTCAATGGAGCTAGATACGGGTTCGAGATATACCATCATGCCCTGGGAAAAATTTAAGCTATATATGCCTAATGTGTCTGAGGCTGACCTAATTCAAACCTCTTTGGTGATCAGAGACTTCCAAGGGGGGGTAATCTCGGTCCTGGGAACTGCAAATGTACCTATTGTATTTAAGAATGTCAAATGTACCCTTCCCATGCTTATTGTGACGGGGGCCAAACACTCCCTGCTAGGGCTAGCATGGATGGAACCGTTGGGGATTGAAATTTCGGGTGTGTGTAATGTAAACTGTGATATTATGCCTAACTTTGTGAAAGAGTTCCCTGAAGTGTTCAGCCCCACCTTAGGATTGTATAAGGGAACCCCCATATCTTTCTCTATTGACCCCAAGGTCCCACCAGTTAGACTGAAACCTCGCAGGGTTCCCCTCCCGCTTCTCCCCAAGCTAGACTTACAGCTGGACAAACTCATTAGTCAAGGTATCTTGGTCCCTGTGGAACAGGGGCCATGGGAAACTCCCATAGTGACACCCCTGAAGCCAGATGGCTCCTTAAGAGTTTGCGCTGATTACAAATCAACCCTGAATAAGGCACTCCAACACCACCCCTACCCCATTCCGGTTGTGCAACAACTCTTACACTCCCTGGGGGAGGGGAAAAGGTTCGCAAAGATCGACCTGGCGCAGGCTTACCAGCAACTTCCGGTCGATGAACAAACAGCAAACGCTCAAACAATTGTAACGCACAGGGGGGCTTTCAAATGCACGAGGTTACAGTTTGGGGTGAGCATAGCCCCAGGGATATTCCAGAGCATCATGGAACGCCTATTGTCAGGGGTAAATGGGGCCATCCCATATTTTGATGACATCTTAATTGCAGGGGAAAACCAGGAACAAGTGAACAAAAGAATAAGGGAAGTACTTAAGAGGCTACAGGACAAAGGGTTACGAATCAAGCCTGATAAATGTGTCTGGGGAACTAACAGTATTGAATTCCTAGGATATAAAATAGATAAGGAAGGTATCCACCCCACAACTGAGAAGCTGAGAGCAATTAGAGAAGCCCCAGAGCCACGAGATAAGAGTGAGTTGCAAGCATTTTTGGGCCTCCTTAATTTTTATTCCGTTTTTTTAAAGCAGAAGGCAACAGTAGCAGAGCCTCTCCATCGTTTACTCCAGAAGGAAGCCCGCTGGACATGGGGGAAAATTGAACGTGAAGCCTTTGCTCAAATAAAAAATTTACTAACTTCTAAAAGTGTAGTAGTCCAATATAGTGCCTCACTACCCATTAGGCTCACGTGCGACGCTTCGCCGTACGGCATAGGAGGAGTCCTAGCTCACGTTCTACCTAATCAGACAGAGGCCCCAATAGCATTTTTTTCAAGAACCATGACCAGCACGGAGAGAAATTATAGCCAGTTAGACAAGGAGGCTCTGGCATTAGTGGCAGGGGTAAAGAAGTTTCACAATTACATTTTTGGAAGAAATTTTGAGCTAGTCACTGACCACAAACCCCTACTAGGCCTGCTAGCCCCCAACAAGCCCACTCCACCTTTTATGTCTCCAAGACTAATCAGATGGGCCCTTTTCCTCTCTGGGTATCAGTATGAGCTCACCCACAAGGGGGGGAAGGAAATCAATCATGCAGACGGCCTCAGCAGATGCCCCATAGCAGACCTGGTAGAAGACCCTGTTCCAACCACAGACGTGCTAATGATAGAACTCGAGGAAAACCCACTAACCACAGCAAAAGAGGTAGCTGCACACACGCAGCAAGACCAAATCCTGAAACAAGTAGTGAACTGTGTCCTAAAGGGATGGCAAAATGATATGGTTAAACCTGAATTGTGTGATTTTAAGAACAAAAGGCTTGAATTGTCATATGTAAAAGGTTGTTTGCTGTGGGGGGATAGAGTGATCATCCCCAAACGCCTAAGGGAAAAGGTACTCAGAATGTTACACGTGGGCCATCCTGGGATTGTCAGGATGAAGAGCCTAGCAAGGGGGCATTTATGGTGGCCAGGGCTTGATGCTGATATTGAAAGTTGGGTTTCAAAGTGTGACCCGTGCCAAGAGTCTAGGCCCAATCCCCCCAAAACAACTCCGGCTGAGTGGGAACAGCCTGCTGGCCCTTGGTCTAGGATCCACATTGATTTTGCTGGCCCAGTGGGGTCTCAGTATTTCCTAATAGTGGTTGATGCTTTCTCCAAATGGTTGGAAATAATAGCAATGAACAACATAACCACAAGTGCCACTATCAAGGTATTGAGCAGACTGTTTGCATCCCATGGTTGCCCTGATCTATTGGTGTCTGACAATGGACCACAACTAACAGCCAGGCAATTCGAATTATTCCTAGATGGCCTGGGGGTCAGACATGCCCTCATCTCGCCTTACTCGCCCTGGGCTAACGGGTTGGCAGAACGTTACGTAAGGGTGGCAAAAGAGGCATTGCACAGGTCAGGCCCTGGAGATGTGCAACAGAACTTGGACCAATTCTTATTAACCCAGCACATTACCCCTAACTCGCACACACATGTAAGCCCTGCAGAGTTATTGATGGGGAGAAAGTTGAGGTCACCACTAGACAGGTTAAACCCAAGGTTCTGTTTGAATAATAACCAAATGTGCATAAAACCAGAAAGAGAAATGTATTTGGGTCAAAATGTATATGTAAAATGCTTTGATGGAAATGTAAACTGGATGAAGGGAATTATTGTTAAGCAAAATGCACCCAAGACTTATATTGTTAAACTGGAGGATGGTCGTTTGTGGAAACGACACATAGACCACATTCGGAAACGAACTGAAAACCAATTGCAACAACCCGCTGACTCGGACTCTCCCCCCTCAACAGACTTTTATACATTGCCCGAACTAAGAAACACGCAGAGAGACTTATCGGGCCAGGGGGAACCATCCAGCGACGCCGAGCCATCCTCGTCCTCCGAGGCCTTCGTTGGGCCCGCCAGGCCTAGTCCGCCGCACCGGGAGAACAGCGGCGAGCCATCCTCCACAGTCAGTGGCGAAGGAGAAAATGGACTGCGCAGGTCAGCGCGAGAGTCTCGAAGGCCTCACCGATTGGACGACTTCGTCACGTGGCTTTCTTGATGGATGGGTCCAACTATGAGGGGAGGGGTGTTGTATCCTGAAATGGCTACCTTGTAACGCTGTAAATAGTTTGTTCCTCTTTTCCAGCGCTGTCTGAGCCCAAGCAGGAAGTCGCTCCTGATTGGCTCAGACGCGGCCGGCTCTCGCTTTGGCGGGAACCGCAAAAGTATAAAAGAAGCGGCTTCTCCCTGCAGAGCCAGTCGGTACTCGCTGAATTGTCACTTTACCTTGCTGAGCTGTCACTTATTCTCTGAGCTGAATAAAAGTACCGATTGCTCAAACCCTGTCTCTGGGTCTACTTCACCGCCCCTCTCCAAGGACTTTGCTTTCACCAAAAAGCTGTCAGAACCGTGTAGAAGATTTCTTGCGGTTCTGCTTCAACACTTGTTTGATTCTGATAACTCTCTTAACTATACCCGTATATGTGTAAAAAAAAAAAAAAGTATGCTGAGTTTTTCTGGGTCCTTAGGAAATATCTGTGAATTTGGATCGTGCCCTTTTAAAAAAATCCACTGCATTTTAATATTGGTTTTTCTTTAGGAAAGCAGTATTTATTTATTTATTTTAAAAAGGAAATGTTTTGCACAGCTGAAACGTCCAAGAATGCTTGTATTGCAGGCTTCCTATTATGGAAGAGAGAAAAGATTCAATACCCAAACATATACAGTATTTGAGTGTTTCTATTGCCTTTACCATAATTCCTCTCCCATTGGTACGATTTCATGAGTGATCAAATAATCATTTTGGTTCTGAAGTTCCTTCTGCAGCTGCTGTTCCTCCTCCCTTCTCCCTTCTCTCCCTTCCCCTTTCTTTGCAGGGCTAGCTAGGCTATAAGCATTCATCTGGCATGAACCAGACAATGAAGACCTGGCAATAATCAGCTCCAAGGACCAAACCCAAAGTGACCCAAATTAGATGAACAGAGAGGAAGCCAAAGACATGTAGGATCAGGAACACAAATTATTTTGAGTGTCTACCTAAAGCCATTGGGGAAAGTCATCCATCAGCATGGAGCAACAGGAACATCAGTACACAAGCACACAACAGATACAAACTTAAAGTAAACCATTCCAAACTTGACTGCAGGAAATACAACTTTAGTAACCGAGTAGTCGATGCATGGAATTCATACCTGACTCTGTAATATCATCACCTAACCCTCAAAACTTTATCCGTAGACCATCCACTGTTGACCTCTCCCAATTCCTAAGAGGTCAGGAACGGGCATGCATAAGTGCACTAGCGTGTCTTCCGTCCCCTGTCCTAATGTCTCTCTCTTACTAGTATCATGTATATAAAAATTGTTACATCTTTGTATACTACCAATACATACTTGACTAAACAAACAAACAAAGAAACAAATAAATGGTTGTATATCTCTGTCCCCAGCCATCAAAGTGAAGTTGTCAAGGTTTTACTCTGGTGTCTGGAGGAGATAGTAAGGATAGTGGATGGGGAAGAACTATCCCATTGTTTGTAAGCAGTTGTCGGTTTGAGCCTCTCTCTTTGTATCTGTTGTGTGCTTGTGTACTGATCTTAGAACTGGAATGCTTGTGTACTGATCTTAGAACTGGAGAGCTTCATTCTTGGGTCTGGGTAGGATTACACTCAGATTCCGTGCACAATCTGGTCCTAGACCAGTGGTGCCAAACAATGGCACATAGACTCATAGCTCCTGCTTGAGCAGTATGTGGCTAGGGAGATCTTCACATCTTGTATGTCATTCCTGAATTAGGGACTCTCCTTGTGGTCATTCATACCTTAGTTCACCTCCTAATTGGACTATTGCAGGCTTCATGGGCCTGCCTTGAAGATCATTCAGAAACTTCAATTGTTCTAGAATGTGTTATGCTATATGCGCATAACACCTGTAAGCTACATTAGTTCTCAAGGTTTGTTCTACATGTTCTGGCAAGAGGGCACAACACACTGTAAGTGTCCTCTTATGAAATCCAAGAGACATACTTTCCCTGTAGCAGCTCCTGATCTTTGGAAATATATTTTCCCCAGCTTGTGATTGGCCCATAACCAAAGGTGGGCGTCACATAATATAACAACCAGTTTGCCTAACAAAACCAGCAGCAGCCCACCTCTGGCCATAACCCTTTAAGAAGCAGTTAAGACTTGGTTTTTCTCCCAGGCTTTGGAGTCAGGTTGAGAAAACTCCCCAAAGAATAAAAATTATGGAAGTCTTCTGTTCTGTTCACTATATTATTTGTATCAATTATGGTGTTATTTATGTATTTATTTATTGCTTGTTTGCTTGAATATTTCTTACAGCAGGGATGGCCAATGGAATATTCATGAACTGGGAGAGCCAATGGTAACAAAGTTTGCCAATGAATAGGCATAGCAACTAAGTCAGCCAATGGGAGCTAAACACATCTGAGTCTGTGCAGAGAATCGAAACTGGAAACTTAAGCTTAAGGCTGGGCATGAGTCACTCTGCTCTCTGTCCACTTTGTGCTCTCTCTCTGAACTCTGCTGAAATGAAACTAACTGTTCTCTACTGCCTGTGTGTTTACTTGTAACTGCATTGAAGGAGAATTCTGCTAATGCTATTGTAAATTCATCTGTTGCTATGCTTATAAAAAAGCTTATGAATCCAGCTGAATCAGTCATTTGTGTGTGCTTCTGGTTTTGATTCTTATGCAACAAACTTTAATAAACTGTGGCCTCTTTACGACCTGGAGACTTCAAACCCAGAATTCCTGAACCACATGGTCTACTCAGACATTCTTGGAGTTGACGTCCACAGCTCATAAAGTAGCCTAGAGTTGGAATTAAGCAATCATATAAATATAAATGTAGAAATAAATAAATTCATATGATTGAAGCTTGGCGTTCTTTTTTTCCTATGAGTTGTGTCATGGCTTTGAAATTCAGGAAAGTGGCTGCTGTCCTGAATTTTGACCATCTCCTTGTGGACATTCCAAACAGAGAAGATGATGGGTGGGGATGTGGATGAACATCTGGACAAGACCAATATACTCAACCCTTCACTCAATGTATTTTTAGGAGGTTTGATGAAGAGGGCTACAGTGATTGGTGTTACAATCATCTGTAAGTTTCATGGCTGAGTAGGAAGCTGGAAATCCCATCACATAGCCAGGCAATAAAATCCAAGTTTAACTTTGATTTTGTAACTTAAGCAAAAGGAAACCAGCTGGATTCCAATGCCAAGAGTCAAATTTGACTCAAGCAAGAATACCTCTTCAACACTGTCTCTAAGTATTCTGAAAAAAACAAACTCAATAGCCAACTCAAACACTAGACTGAAAAGTAAGGCTAGTGTACATAATTTGTAACAACCTAGCTCTGTCTAAATTTAATTTCAGTGATGATCTCACAAGACGGCATTCAGTTAAAGTCTCTTTCTTAACACCTTTAGTTATTGCCAGGATTCATGAATCCTGTGAAAGTATTTAACCAAGTTTCCTGAGTAAACTGAATTTGGCTGGGTTCTTACATAATTCCTGGAGAAAATCTTTGCATGTAGTGGGTAAGAGTTATGACCAAACTGATGGCATATATTACAGTTAACATCAAAACATAGCCCATAGTTTACAGGCAAAATTATTTCTCGAATCATGCTGGGTGGTACGAAATAAGGTGAACTTTGCAAATCCTAAATTAAGGTTTGTTAAATAAGCAGCAACTGGCCAGTTCCTAACTTGAAAAGAAAAAGTAAACCATGTTTTATAAACCGACAGTATGGGTAATCCTCAACTTACAACTGCTTGTTTAGTGACCGTTCAAAGTTACAACTGAAAAAAGTGACTTATGACCATTTTTCATAGTTACGACTATGACTATAATTTTGATCCTCATGGTCATGTGATCAAAATTCAGACTCTTGGCAACTAACTCACATTTATGACGGTTATAGTGTCCTAAGATCACGTGATCAACATTTTGCAACCTTCTGGCAAACAAAGTCTACGGGAAGCCAGAATCACTTAACAACTGTGTAACCAACAAGCGCAGTGATTTATTTAACAACTGTGAAAAGAAAGGTTAAAAAATAGGGCAGAACTCATTTAACAAATGTCTTGCTTAGCTACAGAAATGTTGGACTCAATTGTGGTTGTAAGTCGAGGATGGCCTGTATCTAATTTCTCATAAAGCCCAAATGCAATCTCATTGTATCTCAGTACATTGTGTGAACCCAGCCATTGTGGCTTATTGAACAACATTGGCTTAATAATAGATTATTATTTATTTTTATTTTTATTATTTATTTATTTTGTCCAATACACAATGAGGGTTTTAGTGGGTATATATCTATATACACATAGTAAAATACATGATAAAGGTTATAGAGGAGATACTCATAGTAAAAAATATTTTAAAAGATATAAATCAAATCTATGGGATGGCATAATGTGTAAAAGCCAGTCACTGAGACATGCAAAGCATTAAGTATCATGAAATTCTATATAATACTATTTAAATAAAAATAAAAGCTGGAATAAACCTCAAGGAGAGGTTTAGAGGGGAAATGCATAATATATGTTCAAATTCTGCAATTGCCAGGTAGTAGCTAACACTAACGAGTCTGCGGAGAGGGGCGGCATACAAATCTAAATAAACATAAACATAAACATAAACTTTTGCTCTAAAAGAAAGAATCTAGCCTTGATGTAAAAGAAACACTTGCCTTTTTTTAGTGTCAATCTAAATTTCTTAATTGGAGGCATTGGGCTGAATAGATATGAATGCTTGCAGGGAAAGAATCGTGTTATTCTGGATTTTTTTTCTTTTGGCACACAACTCAACATGCAACTGCTGAAGCTGATAGAAAAATGAGTTGTATTCAGTGATTAAGTTAAGTAATAATAAAAAGAGAGAGAGAAGAAAACGATCCTTGTGTTCTCCAATATATGTTGGGCTCTGTGCCGGAAAATATTCGGGCTCCGGATGCAAACAATAGGCATCAGATCAGCCTTAAGCACCATCTGGAGGGAAGAAAGCTTTCCTTTCTTTTCCCACTACACTACACAGAGGCTGCAACCTTTTTCCTACTGAAAGTCCCCATGAAATTATAATTGCATTATTCAATATACTCATGTCTCAAATTAGGCTGCATGCCGTCCTGCATTTCGGGTGGCCTGAATCCCACAATATCATATTCCTCATCCTTATCTGGCAGCAGAGGTGAGCTGTAGTCATGCAATGTTTTTGAAGTGTGTGTATTGTGTTCAAGAGCTGTTGCACCTGTAACTGTTTTATTCATTATTTTATTCCTGTTAGTATGTCTTGGTGCGAAACCTTCGACATACAATATGCAGAGTTGTTGCAGCAGTGTAGATAATGTGGGTTGCCAGACAAAGGCTCAGACTTAGTATTAACAATATTACAAATATACAATGATATAATACCAATAGATTACAAACCGCATACAGCAAGAATAATACAGCTCACAAGTAAAGATATCTCAAAGTAACTTCCCCCAAAGGGAACCGTGCTGGCGCCCCAACCAGTAAACATTCTTAAAGATAAAGTCTTTACTTTCATAGACCAACATTGTTAGTTTACTATATGGCAACTCAAAAGTAGGTTATGTACCATGTACTAACAATTCCTTTATTAGATAGTTATTTTATTGGTAGTGCAATGTGGCAGGCATTCCTTTTACCTTTTCCTATCAGTGCACATAACGGTGTGTTGCATGAGCCTATCCAATTTGCTCAATTTTAGTTCCATGCATGTTCAGAGGGACAATTTTACTTCCATGCATGCTCAGAGAACTGAAAAATCACCAAAAATTAGGAAAAAAATATGGCGGCATGCACAGACCTGCACAGACAGCAAAGGAGCCATCATCGGGGGCTACATACTGGAGCACCCACACTAGACCACAGCAGTAGGAACCCACCTCTGCAATGTGGTGAACATACCTAATACTTCTTCCTCTTCCTATTTTTCTCACAGCGACAACCCTGTGAGGTGAATTGGAGTGAGAATGATTGGCCCAAAGTCACTCAGCTGGCTTTCATGCCTAAGGCAGGACTAGAATTCACAACCTCCTGGTTTCTAGGCCAGCCTCCTGGTTTCTAGGCCCTTAACCGCTACACCAAACCAGCTCTAAAACCAGGATCCAGAGCAATCCATTTTTCCCATCATAGGACCTCTACCGCTGGTCAGAAATACAGTAGTGTTCATCAAGTACAGTTTCTCTTGAAAAAAAGATGAATTGAATGGTGCAAACATTCAAGATGCAAAGAAAAAACAATCACAACCACAGCAAGAATTGATGTTAAGTACTAGACTTCGAGAACCTCGAGAAACAAAACAATACTATAAGTAGAAATGTACTCAGATGTTAAAATATTTTCAGTAAATGTAAATGGATTGAACCATCCAAGAAAAAGAAAACAGATATTTTCCAAACTTAAAAAACAAAGAGCGCAAATTATTATCTTACAAGAAGTTCATATTAAAAATACAAACAAAGAGTTATTACATAACTCAAAATTAGGTAATTTGTTTACTAGCTTAGCCGACAAAAAAAAGAAGAGGGATAGCTGTTTATATAAATGAAATGATTGAGGTTAAACAACTTTATAGTGACAATGATGAAAGAATTTTAATGTTGCAAGTAAATCTAGAAACGGGACCTCTTGTCATTATATCAATCTATGCTCCAAATGAAAACCAAAAAACATTTTACAAAGAATTACATGAAAAAATAGTAGAGTTATCCATTGAAAATATGATTATAATTGGAGACTTTAATGCAAGAGCTAATAGCCAAATGGATTATTCAGGTAAAAAGGAAGACAAGAAAAAGAAAACAATTTTACCAACAACATAAGCACCCCTCCCCAATTTATGAAATTTGGGGGCTGGTCTAGGGGGCACACACTCTGAAGGGGGAAAGCACAGAAATAAATATGTCATTGTCCTAACCTGCTTGCATAACTTTATCACTTGCCAAATTGAAATTTGGAGGTGCTCTGCTTACCCTTGGTTTTTCTATTTTAGTGTTTCCCACGAAGCCAGGTGGATATCTTCAACCTCCCCACAGGAAATTTAAATGAAAACTTAATTTACCCATGTGAGATATGTAAGATAATGTGGAAAAAAATAGCAGTCAACTCTTATCAAGTGCAACATTAAACTAAATTCAGTTCCTGGTATCTTCATGGTCACATCAGAGTAAATATAAAACCTTTGCCTTCTTCTGACATGTTTTTGATATATTGGTTCCCGATGGTATGTATCTTTTGATTTGTTTTCAGTTTTATTTATGGGCTCTGCCAAGAATCATCCATTGTGAGTGGGGAAGTTTTATAAATTCCTGAAACAAACACATATGTTTCCATTTCCCAGTCTCATTCTAGCATATGACTGTAGAATTTCTCAATGGTCTTCCATTCAAATACTAACCAAATCCAATTTTCTCAAGATGTTTTGTTTTGTTTTTAATTTGGCTTCCCCCTCCCCACTCTCAGATCACCAAAGGGTAACAGACTCCCCGAGTGGGATTTTAAACAGTTCTAGGAACATTAGCAGCCGCTCTGGGGATGCAGTAAATATTACAAGAATTTTCTTAAACATCTGAGCAATAGATTTAAATTGTATCCCAATATTTGCACTCTAGTGACCATTAAAGGGATATATGCACCCGACTGATGATCCCAGAGAGGGGTGGCATACAAGTCTAATAAATAAATATAATAATAATAATAATAATAATAATAATAATAATAATAATAATAATAACAACAACAACCATAACCATAACAATAACAACAAAACAACAACAACAACAACAACAACAATAACAACAACAATAATAATAATAATAATAATAATAATAATTTTAGCCTTACTGATAGTATTGTAAACTCTCTTTATTTCATTTCACTTTATTATGTACATGTATCAAATTTGCTTTATTCAGTAAAATAGTAACCCTCCTATTATTTTGGCTCTGAAACCGTTGACATTTTTGGAGATTAGCTTGCTGGGACCTGGGTGGAACCTGGATACAGGAAAGTCAAGCTTGCATTGAAGAAATTGAGAGAAAGGACTGAAGGTTTGGCAAACACCCAGGTGAACATGAAGTCATGCCTACCCTTTTTACAGTACATGCCTGGGCAATTTTGCTTTATTGGATCATGTGGCATCACTTAATTTTTTAGCATGATGTGGGGAAAGAATCGCGCAGGGGGAGAAGTTTTGTACAAACTAAATGATAATAGTTAATAAGCAAGATACTTAAGGGGAAATGCAGATGCTGGGTACCACCATGTCCCATTAGCAAAAATGTGCTGCTGAGACGCTGGCTATGTGCAAAGTCAGATGACTCTTTTTCCATCTCGCAGTCTTTGGCAGCCCATCAAGCTGTCTGTCTTTGGCACTTGTGTTCCACCTATGGGCCACACACAGTCGAGGACGCTGAGGAGCCAAAACCAACAGTAAGTTTTCAGAGATTTTTTATTTTTTTTGCACTATGGGAAGTGCATTGTGCCACCTGCATTACTAACCTGTCAGCATCAAGACCATTTAATTGCCGGACCGCTTCCCAGTGATGATTTGGCTGCCACTACCTCTCCGTATTTCCCAGGAGTCTTGCCTGGCAAGCCTCATTTGTGTACACAGCCTCTCAGGTTGATCTTATTATTTGGGATCGGAAAGGATTTCCCCCTCCCCCTTCCGCAGAGTGGATTGACGGATGGCTCTTCCAAGAGAAACCAGGGAGATCCACTGAAAAGAGCGTTAGATTTGGATTCAGTTGCATGGTGCCATTCAGTAGAATCTCACCTCCGCCCCCACCATCTGCTTCCTTAGTTAAAGAATAATATTGAATTGCTTGCTTTGTTTTTGCAAAAGAAGAGCAGACATGAGCCAAGCGAAATATAAAAACGCTTTGCTCATGTGTAGACATAGACATAAACCATTTTGACAAGGCGGGGAGGGGGTGATTCAAATCCAGGATGGGCTTGAGCCTTGGAAGATTTGCTTTCCAGAATCGTTGTCCATCCTCAAATGACCATTGCTTGCATTTAGTTTTTTGTACAAAGCTCGATATCTATTTGCAAACAAACAAACAAAATCAGATTATTTGTCACTGCATACCAGCTCCAAATTCTGGGAAGGAGGGAGGGACCTTTTTGGCAAGTCCTTCCCTATTCCAGTAATTTCTTTGATCCTATTCACTTACCTTAGTTTCTGCCTTCCCCTTTCCTTATTTCTTCAACTTCGCCAAATGTAATCCATTTTCTTAGCCCTGTTTACATCTTTTAATTGACTCCCCACCATCACAAATTTATAGAACATTAGAAGCTGCAAAGGGGTAGTCTGTAGTATTTGCCCCCAAGTAATAATTTAATAATAATAATAATTTATTGGATTTGTATGCCGCCCCTCTCCATAGACTCGGGGCGGCTAACAACAATAATAAAAACAGCATGTGACAATCCAATAATAAAACAACTAAAAACCCTTATTATAAAACCAAACATACACACAAACATACCATGCATAACTTGTAATGGCCTAGGGGGAAGGAATATCTCAACTCCCCCATGCCTGGCGGTATAAATGAGTCTTGAGTAGTTTACGAAAGACAGGGAGGGTGGGGGCAATTCTAACCTCTGGGGGGAGTTGGTTCCAGAGGGCTGGGGCTGCCACAGAGAAGGCTCTTCCCCTGGGGACCGCCAAATGACATTGTTTAGTCAACGGGACCCGGAGAAGGCCAACTCTGTGGGACCTTATCGGCCACTGGCATTCGTGCAGTAGCAGGCAGTTCCGGATGTGTTTGTGTTTCATTTTCAAGGACTATTATGAGAGGCAATAATTTATTATTAGGGTCCCCCCCCCATGCATGGCCTGTAATGGCTGAAATGCCCCCATTGGTGTCTATTGGAAACCTTCCTGCTGAAATAAATGTTCTGGTCTTTCTCCATAATCTGGGAGAATCCGATCTGAAGAGTTATACTAATTCCAAGGCATAACTTTGTTTTAAGGTTTGGTATGCTCTGTGTCAACACACTGAGCATGATGAAATTGTTTATTTGAAGAATTTCAACATTTCAATTAATCTTTCTCCACCCCAAATCAATGGGAAAGATGCATTGCCATTGAGCAATGGCTCTGTTGCCGAGAAAGACAGTTATGCTTTGTGCACAAAGGTGCACACACTACACTGTTGACTAGGTTCATAAATACACATTTTCAAACAATACTTTGTTGATATCAAATAACAATTAGATACTTATTTCATGCTACATCTCATTCAGAATGGGGGGAACAACAAACAATGTTAATTTTATTACATGCTTGACCATAATTTATGTGAACTCAACCATTATGATTTTGGGCATTATGACTTAGTGTGATCATTGATGACTACATAGTTTTAATGTTGAGTTGAGTCTGCTGTTTATTTTTGTATTGCTAAGTTATTTATTACTTTTATTTTATAGTATTTTTACCTTGTATTCTTAAGCCAAAATGATCCAAATAATAGCAGAATAGGTTAAATAATAATAGAATAGTCTCTGGCTCCAGGTGTCAGTAGGGAGAAAACAAATTCAGACATCAAGTGAACACAAGAACAAGGGGACACAATCTGAAGTTAGTTGGGGGAAAGATCAAAAGCAACATGAGAAAATATTATTTTACCGAAAGAGTAGTAGATCCTTGGAACAAACTTCCAGCAGACGTGGTTGGTAAATCCACAGTAACTGAATTTAAACATGCCTGGGATAAGCATATATCCATCCTAAGATAAAATACAGGAAATAGTATAAGGGCAGACTAGATGGACCATGAGGTCTTTTTCTGCCGTCAGTCTTCTATGTTTCTATTTTTCTGTTTCTATCAAAAATAAATTTAATAATCTACTAAAAACAGATCGAGAAAAGGAGGTGAAAGCAGTAAACTTAATTTTGCTGGGAAGCCAAATGGAATGTTCCTCTTCATCCAAGACTCCAAAGAGAGAGAAAATTGATAGAATGGGTTCTTCAGCAGTCATCAAAATAGCTCTGCATCTCTTCAACTGTAGACTGAGCCCTTGACTGCTCAGCATGTGAAATATCATGCTAAGCTGCTTTTGATATATTTACTTTGAAAGACAGAAGATGCACAAAATTGGAAAGGGGAAAATATCCCCAAAGAAGAGGAAGTTATTAAGAAAATATTAGAATGCGCTGAAATGGATATGATGACAAGACGGTTAAATGACCAAGAAGAAACAGAATATTATGAGATATGGAATAAAGTGTATATATGGATAAATAAGAAGAAATATTAAAATAAGAAATAAATAAATAAGAGAATTATATTAGCAGTGTTATGATTTAAGATTTATATTAGAATTAGTATTGTTATGTTTTAAGAGTTATGTTAGGTTTAGTTTATGTATGAAAATTTATTATATAAGGTAAAACAAATTTCTTATTTTCATTTAAAGTAGTAAGTTGAATTTAAGTATTTTTTAAATGTACTCTTTTTCTGTATTGAAATTTTACTTCTAGAATAAGCGGGGTAGTTACAACCCCACTTTTATGTTAAATGTATGTTTGTTAGTTTTGTCTATTTTAAAAATTAATAAAATATATTGAAAGACAGAAGATAAATGTTTTGGACAAAGAACACAATTGAACCATCCTTCAGTTGGAACTGGCCAAAGAGATATCTTCTCACAAGGTTGGGGGCATCTTCCCTAACTCACTGCTTCCATTTGTATCAAGATTGCTTCTAGAATTCCCAGGACTTAGGCCAAGCATCATGCTGACTGGAGAATCCTGAGAGTAAGCTTTTATATTATTGAAAAGGAATTCAGTTGGGAAAGGCTGAGGTAGAGAAAGCCAGCACAGTGATAAGTCTAGTGAAAAGATGCCATGGTATCTTCACAATCACGAGCTACCTTCTAATAGTTAAGCAGCAGAGGCATTGTTTATTTAAAAGACATCCAAGATGTTGGCCAACCCATTGAGCAAGTGATCTATTGATATTTGTGTATTCCGTTCACAGCCCCTTGAAGTCCAGCATGTGGGATAGCAATGCATACAGTATTGGACGTAACCTTGGCAAAATTAACGTCTACAGATTTATAGTAGCTGTAATTCACACACCAGCCTTGATTATGCCACAAAGGCTTATTTCTTCGCCGAGTCTTTGAAGATTGTTAAGTGCATAGACTGTCCTTTCTCTGTCCCCCCAATGTTTTGATTCTGTTCCCACGGTACAGGACAAAAAGAGAAAGAGATGCTCACTGCAACAGTGCATTTCATTGGCAGCTGTACCCACAAACCACTTAAGACAAATTACTTGGATTTTAGTTGCTGTAGTGCCATAGAAATCAATGGAGTGAAGTTGGCGGGCATCCCAAAATAATGGTGTGCCAAATGTAATTCCTATAAAGATGTCTTCAAACTGAAAACTTCATTTCTATCCTGTCAACGCTCCATATCACACCCACATGTGAACCCACAGATAATGGGAATAAGGCTGCAAACATTTTAAATGTTCTCTAAAAGCATCCCTCTCTACTAAAACTATATTTTCTGGCCAATAAAATAGAGCTTTCCTTCTTTTCTGGGTTTTTTTTTCCTGCTTATGTCCTTTTTTCACTTTCACTTTTATTTTTAGATAAATAAAGTTTGGTTGAAAACTGATGCAAAGTTCAAGTGCTTAAATCCCATTGAATTTAGAAGGAATTTAGATGCTTAATTCCATATAGGTAGTGCTCAACTTGCAACCAGTAGCCTAGTGACCATTTGAAGTTATGGTAAACTTCCAAAAGGTACTTATGACCCAGATTCAAAGCCCAATACCCCCCTACAGCAGTGATCGGCTGCCAAAAGTTTTATTGCCACACTGTGGGCATGGCTTATTGTGTGGGTCATGTGACCGGGTAGGGCTGGCTTGCCGGCCATGTGACCAGTGACTTGACAATCATGTGACTGGGGATGGCTTAAAGGTCATGTGACTGGGTGGGAGTGGCTTACCAACCAAGATAAATGTTCAAATAGGTGCTTAGACGCTTTTTGAGTTGATTAAGTCACATTGTTTGAATAGCCACAAAAAGGACAGTAACGTTTTAAGGTTTTGTGCTGAACCCTCAAGATTCAATATAATAACAGATTAGGCAAGTAGCTCAATTTTCTTTAATTCTAGATAATGATTAAAATGATTAAAGCATTTATGGGTGAAGACATACTATTTAATTTTTTCCTATTTTAAAAGTAATGAAGGATCATACTAAGGTACTAGAGAAAAAAGGACAATAAAAAAACTATTAAGTATTCAATAAATAGTGCATAAACCTACTGCATTGTCCCCCCAAGGGGGCAGCAGCCATTACTGCCCTACAGTCCCATGACTGCATTTTGGGTGCTTGACAACCAGCCTTCATTTACAGCCATTTGTAGCATTTCCCTCTAAAACAGGCATTTGCTCCTGGTTTCCAGCAATAAAACCATCCATAGCAAACAATGAGTCCCCTTAATGATTGCAATGTTTGCCTAACAATTACTGCAACCAAAATTGTAAAACCAGGAAGAGTTATGTGATGCAGCCTCAATTACAGACGTAAATTGAGGACTACTTGTATGCTAGGTTAAGACATTTGTCATTCCTTCAACAGGTTTAATAGTCTGAATGCTAATTCTAAACTTGGGAAGCAAGCTTTCCTTTCCCTCCAGGTTCTATCAACTTCAAATGAAGTATAATAGATGAAGCAAATAGTGAATTTTCTTAATAGTGGAAGGTGTATGTGTCCTTTTGTTTTTGTCCATAATGTGCCCATCTGACTCAAACCTTATGTTACTACTTGACTCATGAGAGTATCTATTAAAAGAACCCATGCCATTATTAAATGTTCTTTTATAGCTCTGGCCACTTACGCAGCTTCTGCTCTGGCAATCTCACGCTACTCACCAGAGCCTACAAAACTTTTGCCAGACCTATCCTTGAATACAGTTCATCTGTCTGGAACCCATACCACATCTCGGACATCAGCACCCTTGAAAATGTCCAAAGATCCTTCACCAGAAGAGCCCTTCACTCCTCCACTCGAAACAGAATACCCTATGAAAGCAGACTATCAATCCTAGGTCTAGAAAGCTTAGAACTACGTGGCCTAAAACACGATCTAAGTATTGCCCACAAGATCATATGCTGCAACGTTCTACCTGTCAATAACTACTTCAGCTTCAATCGCAACAACACAAGAGCACGCAACAGATTCAAACTTAATATTAACCACTCCAAACTTGACTGTAAAAAATATGACTTCAGCAACCGAGTTGTCGAAGTATGGAACTCATTACCTGACTCAGTAGTGTCAACCCCTAACCCCCAACATTTCTCCCTTAGACTCTCCACGATTGACCTCTCCAGGTTCCTTAGAGGTCAGTAAGGGGCGTGCATAAGTGCACCAGTGTGCCTTCCGTCCCCTGTCCAATTGTCTCTCCTTATCTCGTTTATCTTTTCTTCCTTTCAAATATGTTCACCTATACTTTTATATCTTTTCTTCTATTCTTTTCTTTACTTATATTATTACATATCTTTCTCTTCAATGTGTATTATGTATTGGACAAAATAAATAAATAAATAAAATAAATAAACTTTATGTTTTCAGATTAAGTCTCGCCCTTGGCAAGTGCTGCTGACCTGTTTCCTTGCATTTAAACCCATCCATTCATATTTTCTTTCCCCTCCAATTTGCCACTCCTACTCCCCCTTGTGCTGCTTCTATTCTGTGCAAGCTAATTATTTCTCCATTCCTTCAAGAACTGTAAGGCCCCCTAAACTGATGGCCATTTCCAAATTGATCTTTCATGTCTAGTAATATCTACTGCTAAAAAATAGGCTCTGGCTAAAATCAGCAGGCAGATTAACACTTGCAGGCAATTTTCTGCTTAGAACTTTACCCTAGCATTGTGTGCAGGGGATGGTGGACATTGGTAGCCGGAGTCTAGCGACAAATCACTTCTGGGGACTTAAGACAGGATTCATACCATCCCTTCCTCTAATTTCCACTTACAACTACTACCTGTTGAAATTGTTTGATTTGAAACATGATGACCGGCTTGGATCCCCCAGTGGCTAAAAGTAAACTTGAGCCTGGATTTTCTCCATCCTAGTCCAGCACCCTAGTATGGTGATACGATGACCTGTCCAATATACCATGGTGTATTGGTGCTGATGGATGATCTCTGGTGGTCCCAGGACAGGGGCTTGTCCTCTGTCCTGGTGCTTCTTGATATCTCAGTGGCTTTCGATACCATCGGCCATGGTATCCTTCTGCACTGGCTGGAGGGGTTGGGAGTGAGGGGCACTGTTCTGCAGTGGTTCTCCTCCTACCTCTCCAGTTGGTCGCAGTCAGTGTTGGTGGGGGGTCAGAGGTCGAACTCTAGGTTTCTCCCTTGTGGGGTATCTCTCCCCCCTGCTGTTCAATATCTACATGAATCTGCTGGGTGAGATCATCCAGGGGCATGGGGTGAGGTATCATCAGTATGCTGATGATACCCAGTTATACACCTCCACCCCATGTCCAATCGGTGAAGCAGTGGAAGTGATGTGCCGGTGCCTGGAGGCTGTTGGGGTCTGGATGGGTGTCAACAGGCTCAAACTCAACCCTGACAAGATGGAGTGGCTGTGGGTTTTGCATTCTATCTGTCCGTCCATTACTTGGGGGGGGGATTATTGACCCCCTTGGAGAGGGTCCACAACTTGGGTGTCCTCCTCAATTCACAGCTAACATTAGAGCACCATCTTTCAGCTGTGGCAAGGAGGGCATTTGCCTAGGTCCGCCTGGTGCACCAGTTGCTGCCCTATTTGGACAGGGAGTCTCTGCTCACAGTCGCTCATGCCCTCATCACCTCGAGGTTTGACTACTGCAACGCTCTCTACATGGGGCTACCTTTGAAGAGTGTTCAGAAACTCCAGATCATGCAGAACACAGCCGCGAGAGCTATCGTGGGGCTACCTAGATTTGCCCACGTCTCTTCAACACTCCGCGGCCTGCATTGGCTGCCGATCAGTTTCCGGTCATAATTCAAAGTGTTGGTTATGACCTATAAAGCCCTACATGGCATTGGACCAGAATACCACTGCACGAATCCCAATGGCCGATTAGGTCCCACAGAGTTGGGCTTTTCCGGGTCCCATCGACTAAACAATGTCGTCTGGCGGGACCTAAGGGAAGAGCCTTCTTTGTGGTGGCCCGGGCCCTCTGGAATCAACTCCCCCCAGAGATTAGAATTGTCCCCACCCACCTCGCCTTTTGTAAGTTATTGAAAACTCATCTTTGTATCCAGGCATGAGGAAACTGACATATCCCCCAACTATCTTGGTTTGTACATGGTTTGAATGGATTGTTTGATTATTTTACTATAAGGGTTTTTAAATTGTTTTTCAAATACTGGATTTGTACACTGTTTATTATTGTTGTGAGCCACCCCGAGTCTTTGGAGAGGGGCGGCATACAAATCTAAATTATTATTATTATTATTATTATTATTATTGTTGTTGTTGTTGTTGTTGTTGTTGTTGTTGTTGTTATTATTATTATTATTATTATTATTATTAATCTTGCTTTGGGAAGGTTGTGGATATCCATTGAAAATGGAATTTTCTACTTCGAACATGGTATTTCATCAAATCATCTGGGAAGGTGGCAGCTGCAACTTTAGTATGATGATTAGGGGACTCGAAACCAAGACTTACGAAGAGAGATTGAGAGAACTGGGCATGGACAGCCTAGAAAAAAGAAGGTCTAGAGGGGACATGATAGCAGTTTACAGATACTTGAGGGGTTGCCACGGTGAGGAGGGGGTCTCTTTATTCCCCAGGGCACCAGAGGGCCGGACGAGGAACAATGGTTGGAAGCTGACCAAGGAGAGATTCAACCTGGAAATAAGGAAGAACTTCCTGACGGTCAGAGCGATCAACCAATGGAACTGCCTGCCAGGGGAGGTGGTGAACTCCCCAACTCTGGACACCTTCAAGAGGAGATTGGACTTCCTTTTGGCTGGGGTGCTGTAGGGTTTCCTGCTCAGGCAGGGGGTTGGACTCGATGACCTAACGGTCCCTTTCAACTCTATTAATAAATAAAATAAATAAATAAATAAATGATAGAAATTGGCAGAGAATGATGGGTATCAGCTTGTATTAAAGGCTCTGGAAAGCATATCCAAGCTGCCATTCACCTTCCATAAAGTATTAAAAAGGAAGATAGGCCGAACTATGGTAGAAGATGATTGCAGCATCAAATGCATCTTTTGATGAGGCTCATACTTAATGTGTGACCCATTAAGATTGCGCTCAGCTTGATGGTTCACATCCAAATCTCTTCATACACTTGGACTGATTTCAGAAAACACAGGGGTGAGAGATAATTGCCAGCCACATGCAGGATCTGTCAAGCTATAATCAACATGCTTCGTTTATTCTAATTGCTTCACTCAAGATACTTACTGTGTGTTTTAATTGGAAAACAATTTACCAGTACACTCTTAAACTGTAATTCATATTTTATGTGTGTTAACTAGATGATACACCACCACATTTGGATTAAGGAAGACAATTTTGGTACTAAATAAATAAAGAGATACTAACTTACTGTGAACTTCAGTAATTAAACCTCTATGTGGAACCTTCTCAAATGTTCTTTCCATTTCAGCCAAAGCTCTGAGCCTTTGGAATCTTGCATGTCTAAATTTGCATTTATTATATACTTTAGAAGTCTTTTAGGATTAACTTACTCAGAAGAGAGTCATCATCACGGCTCTTTCCTCAATCTGGTACCAGGATTTACATCTGAAATATACCAAACACAATCACAAAGGTTGTAACTTCAAGCCTCTGCGTGTACCAATATTCAGTCCCTAAGGTATCATGTAAGCGATAGGTCCAGACATGTTTTTTTCACTAGAAGGCTGTGAGAGAGGGGAAAAAGAGCAGCATGGACAAAGAAGAACTGGGAAAAATGGGAGACATAAAAAAGAAATTAAGGAATAAGAAAGGCCACAGTGCAGCTTTTGTCTTTTCTACTATCTTCTCTTTTTCCATTAGGTATGATGCTAATTTTGTTTGGTCTCCATTTTCTTCTGGCATGGGAGTCTGCGGAGAGGGGCGGCATACAAATCAATCAATCAATCAATCAATCAATCAATCAAATAAATAAATAAATAAATAGTACCTGAGTGAATTTTTTTTAAAATGCTCACCTCGGCTGCCTGATAACAATAAGTGCCATCGGTAATTTGAATAGAATAGAATATAATTCTTTATTGACCATATGTGATTGGACACACAAGGAATTTGTCTTTGTTTCATATGCTTTCGGTGTACATAAAAAGGCAAGATACATTTGCTGAGAATCATAAGGTACAACATTTAATGATAGTCATAGGGTAAAAATAAACAATCAAATCATACTTTGCTGCTTGTATCCTTACGATTTATATTGATTGATTCAATATAAATCAGTATAAATGGAAATCAATCAATATAAACCATAAGGATACAAACAACAAAGTTACAGTCATGCAGTCATAAGTGGAAGGATGTAGGCAGGGGTGGGTTCTAACCAGTGAAGGGCTACCAAAATTTTTACTACCACACTGGGTGTGGCTTATGCAGGATAGCCTGCGTTTTCTCTCAATATCTTTCAGTGCAAATTGGGTGCTCTGGGGTAGAGCTCCATTTTCGCTACCCCTCTGTGTTCTCCCCCGCCCAGGCAGCAGCCCAACCGTGGTTCTAACTTACCTTGTCACCAATTCTCTTCCTCCTGCACTGCATTGCAGTGCGCGCGCATGCACAGTGCCAAACATTTGCATTTTTTTAAAAAAAAGCTGAAAACAATATTGCGGCATTTGTACAGTTTACATATGCACAGAATAAAAAAATCAGCAAAAAATTCATATATATGAATTCATATATACGAGCCCCTGGATCAAATCCCAGTAAGGGTATGGCTAGCTGATGAGGTTAGAATATGGCCGAGATAGCGCTATCCTAGTCTCCCTTAATTTAAAAAAATTCAGCAAAAACATGTGATACATATATATGCGATATAGATAGATAGATAGATATAATGTGTGTGTGTGTGTGTGTGTGCATATATATCCATGTTTTTGCTGAATTTTTTAAAATTAAGGGAGACTAGGATAGCGCTATTTCGTCCTTGTTCTAGCCTCATCAGCTAGCCATACCCTTATTGGGATTTGATCCTGGGGCTTCTGCCTTTTAAGGCAGAAATATATATATATGGATTATATATATGGATTATATATATGGATTTTATATATATATAAATATATATATATATATATATATATATATATATATATATATATATATTTGTTTTCGTAAATTTTCACGGGTATATGTATGTAGATTGTTCTGAGTTCGGGTTTTGCCCTGTGTAATGTTTTGCATGTCTATGCGACGTTTCGGCGAAATCACATTCACCATCATCAGGCTGAAGTTCCAATCTTTGTGTTGTTGTAAATGGAATGTTAGCAACTGTCATTTCTTCCTAGTATATAGTGTGGGGGTGGAGATTTGTTTTGAATGTAGCAAATAGATTGGGTGATTATGTTTCAGTGATCTGATTGGTTGGTGTAATCTTAGTTATTAGAAGGAATGACATGGAGATTTTTATGAAGTGTTTTGTTTAAGGCTGATTTCCAAATATAAAATTCTAAAATCATAATTATTAGAAGGATTGACATGCTGATTATTATGAAGTGTTTATTTTGTTTAAGGCTGGTTTCCAAATCTCTGGCAGGCGGGAGGTATCATCTCTTTTATTTATACAAAGGGGTCTCCTCTCAATTTCTATAGCTTCTAGAGAAATTCTTCTATATAAATTCTCTGTTTTGTGGAGTAATTTAGTTTTTTCAAAGTCAATTTCGTGCCCTGTTTTTTTAATGTGCTGGACAAGGGAGGAGGTCTTTTCTTCTTTTTTGACTGCATTCACATGTTCTGCTATGCGTTGGCTCACTCTTCAGTTAGTTTGTCCAATGTATGTGGCTGCACATGTTTTGCAAGGGATTTCATAGATTCCTTGGTATTCCAATTGGATTTTATCTTTGGGGCTCCTTAGGATATTAGATATTTTTTGGTTAGTGCAAAATGAAGTTTTGATGTTATGTTTGTGCAGAATTTTACTAATTTTATCCGTGGTGTCACGGATAAAATTAGTAAAATTCTGCACAAACATAACATCAAAACTTCATTTTGCACTAACCAAAAAATATCTAATATCCTAAGGAGCCCCAAAGATAAAATCCAATTGGAATACCAAGGAATCTATGAAATCCCTTGCAAAACATGTGCAGCCACATACATTGGACAAACTAACTGAAGAGTGAGCCAACGCATAGCAGAACATGTGAATGCAGTCAAAAAAGAAGAAAAGACCTCCTCCCTTGTCCAGCACATTAAAAAAAACAGGGCACGAAATTGACTTTGAAAAAACTAAATTACTCCACAAAACAGAGAATTTATATAGAAGAATTTCTCTAGAAGCTATAGAAATTGAGAGGAGACCCCTTTGTATAAATAAAAGAGATGATACCTCCCGCCTGCCAGAGATTTGGAAACCAGCCTTAAACAAAATAAACACTTCATAATAATCAGCATGTCAATCCTTCTAATAATTATGATTTTAGAATTTTATATTTGGAAATCAGCCTTAAACAAAACACTTCATAAAAATCTCCATGTCATTCCTTCTAATAACTAAGATTACACCAACCAATCAGATCACTGAAACATAATCACCCAATCTATTTGCTACATTCAAAACAAATCTCCACCCCCACACTATATACTAGGAAGAAATGACAGTTGCTAACATTCCATTTACAACAACACAAAGATTGGAACTTCAGCCTGATGATGGTGAATGTGATTTCGCCGAAACGTCGCATAGACATGCAAAACATTACACAGGGCAAAACCCGAACTCAGAACAATCTACATATATATATATATATATATATATATATATATATATATATATATATATATATATATATATATATATATATATATATATAATCCAAAACAAAAGATGGACTGGAATCTACAGAACCAGCTCCCTGACATCACCAGAATGTGAAAGGTGAATTTGCTAGACTTTTCAATAGAATACAACCAAATATTTTCTCTGCTATTCTAATGGGGATGACATTTTTCTGAATCATAAAAGATTGAAGACATGTAAAGGTGAAGCCTTCTTGGAAATGATTTTGACTTTTGCTAGCTTGATAAGCCAACATAACGGAAAGGATTTGTTTGCTTTCTTTGGAAAATGTGGATCATTTTTTGGTCTTCCTCGTCTAACCGATTGGATTTCCAGGCAATCTCCCAATCATAATTAGGGTTGAAGCTGCTTAGCATTCTGATATCATCAAAGAGCATCTAAATGCTGTCATCTACTTGGGGAATATAACCCAGTATCTTTTTTTTTTCAAAGAAGGCAGAATGACATCATCTGGAAATTCTGACTTGTGGCAAATAAATAAGCAGGAATAGTTTTCACATTTTCTTATTGTTTGTGGTAAGCAGGGAAGAAAAAGAAAGGGAAAAATAGATTAGCATGGACTATTCAGATTTCACTTGATTTATGTGCGCAGATATTTTTTGTCATATTAGGGAAGGTCATCATGACCATGGCAGTTTTTTATGGATAAATAACTGCAAGGTTCCTGATAACTTCCTCTTAAACCTGTGTTCAAACTGGATTTTGATTGGAAGGCCTTTATAAAAAGGATGATTCTACTCAAAGGACATGCAGATTATATCCAGTGTGCTTATCAACTTCAGATGGCTCGAAAATCTACAAGACACTAGAATAGTTTTACAAAATAAAGCTGCACTAAGAGAGAGGCATTTAAAATATAAAGAAAAAAACAAGAATCAAGTTTTCAGAATATACAATTGTGAGACAGATTCTAGATTCTAGACAAATTATATTTACTTAATCACTCACTCACTCACTCACTCACTCACTCACTCACTCACTCACTCACTCACTCACTCATTAATTCATTAATTCATTCACTTTGTCAAGCATGTATTAGATCAGTGTTTCCCAACCTTGGCAACTTGAAGCTATTTGGACTTCAACTCCCAGAATTCCCCAGCCAGCGAATGCTGGCTGGGGAATTCTGGGAGTTGAAGTCCAAATATCTTAAAGTTGCCAAGGTTGGGAAACATTGTTATAGAGGATATACTCATAGTAAAATATATCTAAGAAAGAATAGAAGTTATAGGAATAGAACATATCAATGACAGAATAGAAGAAGAGATATAGGAATAGAAGAAAGGTATAGGAGATATAGGAGAACTTTACTTTCTGTCACAATTATTAGGAGATTCAGTATAGTTATTAAACAAATCACCTGTTCGTTAAGAAAATTCAGCATTTTTCTTCTTTGGCACTGAGATTATTCAGGAGAGAAATAATTTGAACTGTAGGGGCCAAAAAAATTGACCTTGGAGAAGTCTATTTAGTAGGCAGATCTCTACAAGGGTTTATCCCAGGGAATCCCATGAAATCAAGATGAAGTGTATCTGGAGGACTTATTTGAAAGTTCTCCAGTTATCGATATGGGAAATTTTATTTTTCTTTGCTGCACATCCATTTCTTCAGCGTGCATTTCACACTATAGCTTTAAGGAACTATTTGCGGGTGGAAATGTATTTATTTATACAATTTATACAGCTGTCTATCTCACTGGGGAATTCTGGGAGTTGAAGTCCAAATAGCTTCAAGTTGCCAAGGTTGGGAAACACGGTATTAGATAATAGGTATAAAAACATAATTTTGAACACATGAAATGGATATGAATAAAAAAGAGCATTAGGACAGTAAGGCTAGACATGAGGGTGGGCTTATGCACGTCCCTTAAAGACCTCTTAAGAATGAGGTGAGGTCGACAGTAGACAGTCTAAGGTTATAGTTTTGGGGGTTTGGGGAAGAAAGAGTCAGAAGAAGAGTCAGGTAGTGCATTCCAGGCAGGGGTGGATTGCTCCCGGTTTGGCCTGGTTCTAAGAACTGGTAGGACGGTGGTGGGAGACTCCCCACACCTGCCTGGGACACTTCTGCACATGCGCAGAAGCGTTTTGCATGTGCGTGAAACAAAAGCAAAGGGTTTTAGAGCCCGCTACTGATTCCAGGCATTGGCAACTATGTTATTGAAGTTGTATTTTCTGCAATGGATTAGTTTACCAAAAGTATGCATCTATTGGGTGCTTGTGTATTGTTGTGGTTGAAACTGAAGTACCGGTATTCATTGGTAGGTAGGACATTGTAACAGATAATTTTATGTACTATATGCTTAGGTCGGACCAAAGACGGTGAAGTTCTAAGTTGTCTAGGCCCGAAATTTCAAGTCTGGTGTCATAAGGTATTCTGTTGTGAGCAGAGGAGTGGAGGACTCTTCTCGTGAAATATCTCTGGATTATTACTGGATAGAACAGCAACAGGAGGTGTTTTTTTTAAAAAAAAAAGGCAAGGGAGACTTTGATATTGATCTTATGTGATCTGTGAAGGACTGAAGGCAGTGGGTTCTTAATGTACAAACCCAGTTAAGAATCCTGGATGATCGTTGGCAAGTCAGTGGGTGGCACAGAGAACACTGTGCTGTTCCTCCTTCATAGTTGTTCAGCAGATAACTGAAAATGTCCAAGCTCCAAAATAAAGGAGCCAGCAAGTCTGTCCGCTTTTTAACTAACTGTGCTTCCACCACAATTTTTGCTTCCATCCCTCCTTATCTCTAGCCCAAGTTTCTACGTTTTTCATGATAAATGAATATATATACTCTTGCATTAAATAATATAATTATTTTTTTCATGTACTACCCAATGTCCCTTAAGTTTAGATCTCTCATTCTGTCCATTTATTTATTTATCACATTTACTGTGTATAGCTGTGCATCCCACTAAAAGTGACTCTTTTATATATACATCAGCGTTGGTTTTATCCCGGTTTGGATCAGTTCTTAGAACTAGGAGCGCCGGCAGCAGGAGGCTCCACCCACCCACCAGGGATGCTTCTGCGCATGTGCACGAGTGCACACATGAACTGGTAGCAAGATCATTTGCAATCCATCACTAGATATACATGTCCCCTTCTCTTCCATCTAGAAATTCTCCTTTTTTAAACAATTTTTTAAAAAGAAAATATAATCTTTATTGAAGATAAATAGGGAAAGGGTATACATAAAGTAAAAGGACTATGCAAATATTGGTACAAATGTATAGGAGTTTTGAGTATACAGTTATAAGTCAAAATACACACACACATATATATATATAAGGAAAGAAATCTAAAGAGAAAGAGAGCAGGAAAGAAAAAGAAAGAGGAAAGAAAAAGAGGGTAAAAGAAGACAAAAAAGAAAAAAGAAGAAAGAAAAGAAGAAGTAAATTCATATCTATAAATTTATCAGATGTCGTAGATGTTGTCAACTTATCTGTTGGCCCGATTACTCTACAGATTTTAAGATCTTTACAATCAGTATAAATGAAAAGTTTGAGTTTCTAAACTTGAGTTGGAGTTTAAATTTTTGTCATTTTGAATTTGTTCATCCTTTTATCAATGATTCGTAATGTTATTTCATGGGTTCGTGGATAGTTGTTTGGGTGAAGGTTAAGAGGGTCATGATGGAGTTGTAAAAATATCTTGAAGGGACATCTAGGTTCATAAAATTGGATGACTACAATCTAAATAAAGATTTTGTAGTGTGAAAATGTGATCCTCTCTAGTAATAGAATACAAGTTAGCTGTATTTTCTAATTTAAGTACTTTTTTGTTTTGTGACATGCTAATAAACTGTGAACTTTGCCAATAGCAGGAGACAAGCTGAGGACTAGTGATCTTTCTGTTTTTACCGCCAATCAGACATTTCTTTATGTTTCAAAATCTTCCCCTTTAGTTAAATTTGCAACATTTGTTTTATGGAAAAGTTTTGGAGCTTTCAAAAACCAGCACGCTCTTGTGTTTGAGTCTAATAAAAACATTGTCTTAATATAGATTTTGCATTTGTTTATCTGGCCATGCATCAATGTGGGTATTCTTATTTGCCCATTTTTTTAAATTAATATGGCTGTTTTTTTTGTAATGATCAATAATTGGCCATTCATATCTATTAAATGCACATTCTCCATTTTATATGTTGCCAGGAGCTCAAAGACACACACGGTTCTCTTCCTTTCTTCCCCATCTTCCTCATTTTGTGCTTGAAACAATTCTTTTGGGGGATTATGCTAAGAAATAATGTATGGGCCCAAAATGAATCAGGTGGGTTGATGGCTGAACTGTTGGGTATTTTGATTACTATTAATATTATTAGTATTAGCAGAGTTCAGCTGGCTTAATTTGCAGTGGATTTAGCATGGCAAGAAATCAACATGTGGCTGAGAATCCCATTTGTTAGCAATGAATGATCACTCCTTCATAAAGATGAAAAGTACAATCTTTACTTACAATTCTGTTGATTCATGCAATTACAGATTGCAGGCAGATAAGCTTATATTCCAGTCCATATTAATAACTTCTGGTTGGTCCCATGTGTGAGGATGGCTTTGGATTTCATCTCACACATGTGTCCTCAACTGAGGACAATGGAGCACATAGGAGATAGAAGGAGGTGAAAAGAAAAGGGTCATCAGGGCCTAAAGAGGATGAGAAAGGGGAGGAGCATCTACTCTGCAGAAGTTTATATAGTCTGTAGAGTACCTGCCCCTTTTGGTCATCAAAAGGTGACACACTGGTCTGTTAATTGTGACCTGACTATAGAGATGGTGTTTACAAGACAGTGCAAGCATGTAGTAGAGTGCTGAAACCCAACATGAACAAGACTTTGAACTGAGGTCTTCCTACATTATCCACAGCAAACTCTTATCAACATTATGCTGGTGAATCTGTTTTGATTCGCCTGCCGAAAGTGAGTGTGTGCGTGTGCTAGCACATGTGCCTGTGCCCACACCCATTCCCTCCCCCCACATGGACACCCCCCATGCTTCCCCATGTGCATGTGCACAAACTCCCCACCCCACACATGCGCACAGGCCTCATTGAAGCCTGAGATGGTGAAAAAATGGCCAAATGGGCAAACTGGAAGTTTGGAAAAATGGACTTCAAGTTTGCTCATTGTGCTGTTTTCCACACTTCAGGAAAGCTTCGTGAGGCCCCAGAGTGCAAAAAACAACACAACGGGCAAACCGGAAGTTTGTTTTTCTGAACTTCTGGTTTGTCCATTGGGCTGTTTTTTGCACTCCAGGGCTTCAGGGAAGCTTCTCTGAAGCCTCTTGATGGCGAAATGGCCTTCCCCAAGGCCAAAAATCAGCTGGCCAGTGCACGCATGCATGCTGGAGCTGACATAGAGCAATGCCTTGCGTGCCTTCTGATATGGCTCTGTGTGGCACCTGTGGGACGCATGCCATAAGTTCACCATCATTGTTATATACTGTATATTATGCAGCTGGGGAGGTGCCAGCAATTTCAGTGAAGAGTTGCAAAGACCATAAATGAATTGGAATCTAAAGAGACATCAAGACAGCCGATTGAGCTGCTCGAGGCTTTCAGATTTTCAGCTGGGAAACAGGAAACGTATAGCTTGGTGTCCATGATGTCAACAGATGTTTTTTCTGGAAAGCTTTCCCATGCAATGTGGGTCAAATGTTGACCCATCTTACAAACAGAGATGTCTGAAGGCACTCTTGAGGTCTTTTTTTCTACAGACCCTCTCTGTTTGTCTGAGTGTATGTGCATGTGAATGATTACACATCTGGTTCATATTTGATTTGAACAGATGTTTCCATCTTCAAAGCTTGCCCTATACATTCTTTCTTTAAATCAACACACCAAAAGACATCTTGAAGGTGCTTGGCTTTTCAGAATGAAGAAGAATATACGGTATATATATATATATATATAAAAATCTCTAAAGTTTGTTTTAACTTCTGGCTTGTCCACTTTCCTGAACACTCCTGAACACCAGCACCTTGTTAAAGGTGAAGTACTCACCTTCTTGAAACTTCTGATGATACCTTCATCATGTCTATCTGGTGAGCGTAGTTGCCTGCTAAAGATTTGTTTGTGCAAGTGGTTGTTTGGGTGTGAGGGTTATGCCCAAAAAGAATACCTGCTTGAAGAATTCACTGGGGAACAGCAATTTCATTGTCTTAAATCTGTGACTTGTTTTTGAGTCCTCGGAGCAGGGCAGCATACAAATCCAATAAATAGATAATAATAAATAAGCTAAATTTGGCCTCTGGATCAAAATATAACCACAGTTTTTGTCTATCAGATCATCTTTTTAAGCTACAGGATACCCTCAAAAGTCATACAAATTGTTCATATAAATGAAAGGAAAGTTAAAAACTTACCAAATATACTCTTTACAAAGAATAATTTTATTCATACAAAGGCTATAATAGTTACTGTAAGTTAAATTGTGTTCATACAAATAGTTGGGTTTTTTTAATCGAACAGTAAAAATTAAGGTAAATTTTTTCACTTATAGCTTTTTCTGGAGTGTTTAATCTGTGGACATTCTCGCTTGATGTTCCAACAATAGTCAGCCATCATATGTACATCCCATCTACCTTGATATTGTGCCTCCGTGACCTTCAAATCTTGGTGAAATTGCTCACCCTGCTCATCACAGACTGCACCAAGATTTTCCGGGAAGTTAGCAGGATAGCTATGTAAAAATGTAATTTGATGGTCATGTATATAAGCTGTAGAGGAAAAACTTGATGTGGTAGAAGAAAACTAACTACAGTTTTGAAACCAGCATGCCTAATTAACTATAAAAAAGCTAAAAAAATAATAATCAAACAACAGAAATTGTGTTACAAATTGTTCCCCAGTGTTTGTAACTGGTACCATGCTATCAGTGCTAATCATGAATCCCATTTATCCAGTTTGAGCTATAAAAATAGAATAAGCATGTTTTAACAGGGCAGATTTTACTCTGCTGACAAAGTCTGATCCACATATTATTATTCCTTTGCAAAGAACGATGAGCAACAGAGTATGGTGAAAAGAAAACGGTATCAGGTAAGGCAAGTAGATTATCCTCTCTTTAGATTCACTTTCACAAAGAAAAATGGAACTGTCAGGTCAGCTATAAATATTTAGACACAAAGATTGCTTTTCTGGGCACTCGGAAATGGGAATAGCACTGAGAAGCGAGGCCCTGGGTGATAACAACTGGAAAGTAACACATCAATAGCAACCGCTATTCAAAGAAAACAATCTTTGTGATCGAGCTATTGACTTTGTAGCATCACCCTCTTTAGCTCATCAGCATGCATATCAAATATGTTGCTGCAGCCAATCAATCTTCATGGTTTTAATTGTCTCCTAGTGGGATGTAAAGTTATGATATTATTGTACAATGCCTTGAGTTGGCAGTAAGGAGGGAGAGGGGGGAAGAGAAATCTTGCTATAGTGGTACTTCTACTTACAAACTTAATTCATTCTGTGACCAGGTTCTTAAGAAGAAAAGTTTGTAAGAAGAAGCAATTTTTCCCATAGGAATCAATGTAAAATCAAATAATGCGTGTGATTGGGGAAACCACAGGGAGGGTGGAGGCCCTGTTTCCTCCCAGGACATTCCTAGAGAGGCCCCATAGAGGCTTCTCCCCACCTTTTCTGGCCCCATTTCCTCCCAGGAGATTCTTACAGAGACCCCATGGAGGCTTCTCCCTCCCTTTTCCGGTTACAGTTTTGGAGGCTTGGGTTTGTAAGTAGAAAATGGTTCTTGAGAAGAGAGAAAAAAATCTGAACACCCAGTTCTTATCTAGAAAAGTTTGTAAGTAGAGGCATTCTTACGTAGAGGTACCACTGTATATGAATATCTATATTGTTGCAAGTTTGAATGTATGTAATAGAGTTGAATCCCTATATTCTTTTAAATTTGTTTCTGTTGCTTCTGGTACTATAATAAATAATTTGTACCTCAACAGAATGGTCTACTGATCTTTGGTTTAAATGATTGGTTGGATAAATTTCTGAGAGAGATTTGTCCTACAACAGAAATGCCAGAGAAGCTAGATTAGATATGGAGCGGGTCGGTCAGCGTTTGAACGAGGTCGAAGATTTCAGTCCCGCAATAATTCAGAAAAATTGCCCGCTTCCTGTCGGCTTCGGCTTCTCCCATTCCTGCCGCTTCGAGAAAAATTTCGAATTTTGCCATGTAGGCGTCCCATGACGACTTTTCGGGGTCGAAGTAGTCGGGAGCCCGGCCGATCTGGAGGTTGTTCATTCTTGACACGTGGATTCTTCGTTCTCTCGTCGCCAGTGAAATGAATCAGACCAGTCAGAAATGGTAAAGACGGTTCCGTTTATTCAGCTCGTAACAAGTGACTCCAGCCTGGAACGCGTCTTAGCTGTCAGTGTCAAAAGCAGCTCTATTTATACTTTAAAGGCTCGTGCCTAAAAGAAACGGCCGTGCGTCTTAACCAATCAGACGCGACCTTGATTTATTCACATTTAAAATTTACAGAGACAGTATTTTTACAGAATTTCTTTTTACAGACTTAACAGAGCTGAAAGTACAATTTTGCTCTTGCCTTCACTATGGTAAAAACCTCTCTGTCTTTGGAGTGAAGATGACAAACTAAAGCCATACTCCAAAATTCAGGTGGTGTCACGACAAAATAAAATTTGTTTTCATTCACTTTTTCAAATTTAACATACACAATTATTTACTGTAATCAAATGTATTGTTAAAGTTGAGTTCATGCTTTTCATTATTTTCATTTTCTCCCACAGCAAAGATTTTGGTTTATCATGTCAAAGCATTTCATAAGGCTCAGAAGAAACGGTTTTTCAGGAGTATGTTAGAGTTGATGTGGCTGTTTTGATTATTTGAATTATGGGCTATGAGATTTATGAATTTAATTATGTTTTTAATATGCTTTTATATTTTGTTTCTTGTTTTTAAGTTAGAAACATAGAAACATAGAAACATAGAAGTCTGACGGCAGAAAAAGACCTCATGGTCCATCTAGTCTGCCCTTATACTATTTTCTGTATTTTATCTTAGGATGGATATATGTTTATCCCAGGCATGTTTAAATTCAGTTACTGTGGATTTATCTACCACGTCTGCTGGAAGTTAGTTCCAAGGATCTACTACTCTTTCAGTAAAATAATATTTTCTCATGTTGCTTTTGATCTTTCCCCCAACTAACTTCAGATTGTGTCCCCTTGTTCTTGTGTTCACTTTCCTATTAAAAACACTTCCCTCCTGGACCTTATTTAACCCTTTAATATATTTAAATGTTTCAATCATGTCCCCCCTTTTCCTTCTGTCCTCCAGACTATACAGATTGAGTTCATTAAGTCTTTCCTGATACGTTTTATGCTTAAGACCTTCCACCATTCTTGTAGCCCGTCTTTGGACCCGTTCAATTTTGTCAATATCTTTTTGTAGGTGAGGTCTCCAGAACTGAACACAGTATTCCAAATGTGGTCTCACCAGCATTCTATATAGTGGGATCATAATCTCCCTCTTCCTGCTTGTTATACCTCTAGCTAAGAGATTGTTAGATTGTCTTTTGTTGTTTTTGTATGTTTTAATTGTTTAACCTAAACCATTTACTTACATCACCGAGAGTCATATGTATGTATCAGTGAAGGGCTGCAACTTTTATTACCACACTGTGGGTGTGGCTTATTTTGTGGGTGTGGCTTGCCAGCCATGTGACCAGACGGGAGTGGCTTGACGATAATGTGACTGGGGTGTCATAAAGGTCATATGACTGGCTTAAAGGTGGCCAACTTGACGTCACTCATGTCAAGGGCTTGGGTTAGGGTGCCTGGCCTCTCCTTGCCTCAAAGAGATACAATTTCCCTATTTACTATTACTGAACATCCAAAATATACTATTTAATTCTATGTATATATGCCGTATGTGTACATACATATTACCACAGGAACACAAAAATATACATTATCTACTATATAAACTGTATGTGTATGTACACACACACACACACACACACACACACAGCTCTTCTAATATTATACACATTCAGCCTCATTTACTGTGATAGGAAAAACATACCCAGAGCCCAGAAGGGAAAAAAAGAAAAAAAAATCAATTTTTTGTACTGGTTCTGCATACCTGACGGTACCCATAGGAGATCATCACTGATATGAATGTAAGTATGTATGTATGTATGTATGTATGTATGTATGTATGTATGTATGGATGGATGGATGGATGGATGGAGACTACATAAATTTAAGTAATAAATAAATACTTTTCACTGCCTTTGGAATTAGTTTGACCCACTCTAGTGATCATTTCCATCAGTGATCTGTTGATCCAGTGAAGTTCCTGAGGTGAGACATATCCAGAATTCATTCTGAACCCCAACAAAAGATCAATGAGAAAGAGCCCCCACTAAGTCCATCTTGATGCCAAAACATCAAGCATGAGATTTCTTTGCAACTGCAGTTAACATGATTTATTTTCAAAAGATAAATATCAATTTAGGAAATGGTGTGGTGCAATGTAGTCTGGATTTTCACGAGGGAGGGGCTGCATTCCAAAGAACAAAGAGACAATGGGAGAAAGAAAGTTAAGAAGGTTCCTCCCTAACAATTATCAGAATATATCAATAGAGATGCAAATAGTTACTTTAATTTGGCAAGGTCTCTGTCTATAGGTGAGGAATAATAAGGAAACTGCTCAGAAATAATTTTACGTGTCTTTCTTAGTTCTTGGGACCTGACAGATAGAAGGAACTAAGATTACCACATGATGTACATAGGGAAAAATATTACTTCCTTATTTCAGTCACAGTGAAAACTTCCGTTTTTCTACCCCATCTATTGGGTACATCATTCCTATGTACAAGATTGGAATGATGTATCTTGGAACAAACTTCCAGCAGACATGGTTGGTAAATCCACAGTAACTGAATTTAAACATGCCTGGGATAAACATATATCCATCCTAACATAAAATATAGGAAATAGTATAAGGGTTTGGGTTAGGGTTAAGGTCCCTTGCCTGTCCTCGCCTCAAAAGAGATACAATTTCCCTATCTATTTACTATTACTGAACATCCAAAATATACTATTTAATTCTATGTATATATGCCATATGTGTACATATTACACACAGGCACACAAAAATATACATTATTTACTATATAAACTGCATGTAGTATAAGGGCAGACTAGATGGACCATGAGGTCTTTTTCTGCCACCAATCTTCTGTTTCTATGTTTCTATTGTTTATTTAATGGTGGTGCAGAATCAAGGAGATATCACCGGGTGTCCTACTTTCTATCTCTATTCTGCTGCTGTTATGTTTATGCAGGCTTAAAACTGAAACAACAACGGTTACTCATTTTGGAACTGTCTGTGCTAATCATCGACAGTGTTGTTTCTAGTGGTTCTGGAAAATTCTATTCCTTTGATAACATACAGGTAGTCCTTGACGTATGACTATAACAAAACATATCCATCATGGTCATAAATTGGGTCAGCCATGTGATCAAACCAAATTTCTGACCATTTTGTGGCAGTCGTTAAGTCTTAAGTGAACCAATGGTTCACTATGGGCCAGTTTTGCCAAAACCCATAAGTAAATAACTGTCATAAAACTGGTTCATGCGATTTCAGGATGCTGTAAATGTGGGTTAAGGCAACCCAGTTGCTAAGATCCCATGGGTGGAGGGTGGGGGAAGGAACTGTCAGAACTTCAAAATGGAGTCATATGTACTTCAGAGAAGGTACATAGTACCTTTGAACAGTTGCTAGGCAACCAGCTGTAAGTTGAGGCCTACCTATAGCTACAGATAATATTAATTCTTGTCTATTCTTCATCTCCTTCTCTCTGCTTCTGCATTCTTTTCATCTCATTTTTGCCAGTTAACTGTTTGGATGTTTGCCGATTCTTAATAAACAAACATTAAACTGCATTTTTGCTTGCCGAGATGAGTGATGCAATGTGATTGACTGGGAGTGCACTGGGTTCAAATAAAATTGGAAATCACCCACAGAAATTCCCAAGGCCACCTTGCTATTATCCATCAGAAGAAGAAGTAAGAATGGTAAATTTCTGTCTCTCCAATGGTGAAGAGCAAATTAGCTGACCATTGAAACTCCTTGTGCAAAATCATCTCATTAATTGTGATAGGACTGTTAAAACCTGGTCATGCTTAGTGAGCCATTTCTCACACGCTGAGTAGCAAAACCTGCTAATTTACCCTCTCAAGTTCCAGTTGATTGATCGGTCCCTTCTGTTTTGTGACACTTTTCACAGACAGATATGAAGTAACCTATAGCAGTGTTTCCCAACCTTGGCAACTTGAAGATATTTGGACTTCAACTCCCAGAATTCCCCAGCCAGCGAATGCTGGCTGGGGAATTCTGGGAGTTGAAGTCCAAATATCTTCAAGTTGCCAAGGTTGGGAAACACTGACCTATAGAAACGTTCCAAATATTTAGGAGCTCTTCAGATATATGAGACATGCTTAGCTATCAACTTCAACATTTCCCCTGGAGTTGTTATTGACTTTGCTGCTGCACAAAAGAATACAGAAGATCTACTGTAAATTTTTGCAAATGAAAGGAAAGAGACTCTTCCCCATATTAGGCTATTTAGGTGTGCCAAAATGCACAACAATACCCCCAGCTTTCCAAATACAATATAGTAGTTCAATTATTCTGGGGGGGGGGGGATCACAATGTCATGGAGTATGAAAATCACCACAAAAGTACCAAGACCAAACTACCCAGATTCACAGTTTTGTTGGATGCTTCTGAGCCTTTTTAGAAGCCTGAGGAGAGCAAAAACGGTCTTCCCCACTTCCCCGGGGAAGCCATTTCTGGCCTCCTGAAGATCAAACGGGAGTCAATAAATGGGTCATTTTCTGCCTCCAGAGAGCCTCCCTGGTGAGGAGTCAATTTTTGCCTTCCTCAGGCTCTTAGAAAGGCTCTGAAGCCTAAGGAGAGTGAAAAACCGGTGTGTCATCATGTGCCGGGAGTGGGGTGGAGGTGTTAGAAATATAGAAGATTGATGACAGAAAAAGACCTCATGGTCCATCTATTCTGCCCTTATACTATTTCCTGTATTTTATCTTAGGATGCATATATAGGATGCGCTTCTACGTGGGGCTGCCTTTGAGGGGTGTTCGGGGGCTTCGGGGCGTGCGGAGTGCGGCTGCGGGAGCAATCATGGGCTTTCCCAATGTGCCCATGTTGCACCGGCTCTCCGCAGTCTGCATTGGTTGCAGATCAGTTTCCGGTCGCAGTTCAGAGTGTTGGTTGTGACCTGTGGGGCCCTTCATGGCACCGAACCACATTATCTCGGGGACCGCCTTCTGCTGCACAGGTCCCGGCGACCAGTTGGGTCCCGCAGAGTGGGCCTTCTCTGGGTCCCGTCGACTAGAGCAGAGGTCCCCAACCTTTTTAGCACCAGGGACCGGCTTTAAGTTAGACGAGTTTTCCACGGCCCGGTGGGGGGGGGCTTTGGTCATATGGGGGTGGGGTTATGGAGGGGTGGAGCTTAGTGACGCAGCCCTCCACACTTCTCCACAGGGCGGGGAGAATGAGGAGGCTCCTTTGGCGGCTGGGGGCTGCCTGGCTTTGTGATTTTGGCTGGGGGGGGACTTAGGAAGGTCCTACTTCTCCCCCCCCAGCCAAAAACTCAAAGCCTATCTGCTGGATACGGGCGATGAGTGGGACGAGCGGCGCGGAAGCCTCTTGCAGCAGCTGCCACAGCCACCGGCTTCGGCGCCGCTCGTCCCACTCATCGCCCGTATCCAGCAGATAGGCTTTGAGTTTTTGGCTGGGGGGGGGACTTAGGAAGGTCCTACTTCCCCCCCCCAGCCAAAAACTCAAAGCCTATCTGCTGGATACGGGCGATGAGCGGGACGAGCGGCGCCGAAGCCGGTGGCTGTGGCAGCTGCTGCAAGAGGCTCTCGGCTCTCGGGAGAGTTTAACAACAGAGGCTCTTTGGCTGCCCGGGGCGCGCGCAGGCGCACACACGCACACACAAAAACATAACCCCGTAGATGGGAAAAGGCTGGATTCTTTCTCCCCATCTCTTCCATTCAAGGGAGGCTTCAATAGACTCAGCCACCAAACAATAATAATAATAAAATCAGCGAGCGCCAACCATAACCCCCCTTCTTTATTTTTCAACCTCGAGCGGTTCTTTTCTCCTCGCTCCAGAAACTTGGCGATCGCGCCCCACCGCCGCCACCTCCTCCGTTTCCCCCAACGGCAAGCAATCTAAACGCGGGAAGGGCATTCCGGCGCTTCCCTTCAGCCTCAGAAGCCCCCTCGACGCTTGGCGGGCTGGCGTAGCTACGAACGGGCATCCCCCCGCGAGCGGGGCGGCTGCTGTTCTCTTTTGACCCTCGCCTGGAGAAAAACATGAAGAGAAAGAATCACTTTTCGGCGCGCGTTACGATCCGAGATCTTGCAAGTGGGGGCACCTGCTGCGGATGAACTGTGGCGGCTGGAGGGATGGTTATGAGGGGAGCAAGCGAGGAGAAGAAGACGGGAAAAGGTCTCCGGGTGGCCCCGCTTGGCTACGTCTCCCTCCACGCAGGATGGGCTTTGGGTCTCCGACGCCCTCGCCCGTTCCCTCAGCAGCGATGAGTGGGATGAGCGGCGCGGAAGCCTCTTGCAGCAGCTGCCACAGCCACCGGCTTCGGTGCCGCTCGTCCCGCTCATCGCCCGTATCCAGCAGATAGGCTTTAAGTTTTTGGCTGGGGGGGAGAAGTAGGACCTTCCTAACTCCCCCCCAGCCAAAATCACAAAGCCAGGCAGCCCCCAGCCGCCAAAGGAGCCTCCTGATTCTCCCCGCCCTGCCCGACGCCCCACCCTGTCCTGCATAATGTCCTCTGCCGGGAGGGCAGCGGCGCCGTGGACCGGCTGGAAAACCCCAACGGCCCGGTCCCGGTCCGCGGACCGGCGGTTGGGGACCTCTGGACTAGAGAATGCCGCTTGGCGGGACCCAGGGGAGGAGCCTTCTCTGTGGCGGCCTCGGCCCTCTGGAGCCAGCTCCCCCCAGAGATTGGAGTTGCCTTGACCCTCCTTGCCTTTTGTGGGCTACTTAGAACCCACCTCTGTCACCAGGCATGGGGGAACTGAGATATTCTTTCCCCTAGGCCTTTACAATTTTATGCATGGTATGTCTGTATGTATGTTTGGTTTTTATATTAATGGGTTTTTAATCGTTTTTATTATTGGATTATTATTGTACGCTGTCTTATTATTGCTGTTAGCCGCCCCGAGTCTCCGGAGAGGGGCGGCATACAAATCCAATAAATAAATAAATAAATAATAAATAAATAATATGTTTATCCCAGGCATGTTTAAATTCAGTTACTGTGGATTTACCAACTACATCTGCTGGAAGTTTGTTCCAAGCATCTACTACTCTTTCAGTATAATAATATTTTCTCATGTTGCTTCTGATCTGTTCCCCAATTAACCTCAGATTGTGCCCCCTTGTTCTTGGGTTCACTTTCCTATTAAAAACACTTCCCTCCTGAACCTTAGTTAACCCTTTAACATATTTAAATGTTTCGATTGTGTTCCCGGTCTCCGTTCCAGACTATACAGATTGAGTTCATTAAGTCTTTCCTGATAAGTTTTATTCTTAAGACTGTCCACCATTTTTGTAGCCCGTCTTTGGACCCGTGCAATTTTATCAATATCTTTTTGTAGGTGAGGTCTCCAGAACTGAACACAGTATTCCAAATGTGGTCTCACTAGCGGGATCATAATCTCCCTCTTCCTGCTTGTTATACCTCTAGCTATGCAGCCAAGCATTCTACTTGCTTTCCCTACCGCCTGACTGCACTGTTCACCCATTTTGAAACTGTCAGAAATCACTACCCGTAAATCCTTCTCTTCTGAACACCAGGTGTTATTCACACATGCCCAGAAGGGGCCGCATGGAATTATGGGTGTGGGCAAGCATGCACACAACCCCCCATAGTCCCCACTTTTGGCACACAAACTAAAAAAGGTTCACCATCACTGCTTTAGGACATTGCAAAATCATACATTTTAATGAAACTTTATTTCCATTGCCTTTTCAACAGCATGCTGATAAAAGTATTCTTGCACTTTTATTAGATCTACATTGTAAAAAGGCGGGCCTCTAACATTGCTAGAACTTGCAAACAGTTACACAAGGCAGTTCTTCACTAGTCTAGGTGTCCTTTGCCTGAAACAAATGGCAAGAAGGCTAACAACAAAGCCTGAGCTGTTTTGGCCGGTTAACTTCAGAGCTCAACATTTCAAAATCTTTAAAGTAGCCCGAAAATTGGCTAGACTGAATTCAACATCTTGCCGACACCTAACGGGGTACATTTTTATAATTTACTTTCTGATGTCATTTGTTTAAACTAGAAATTGGGGGTGGGTTGAAGAGTGGGGGGAGTCTCTTTTCTTTTTAAACATGAGGTCATGCAAGATAAAAGTTACAGACAATTGCCCACGGTAAGCGCAGCAGGAATCTTCCCTAAGAATCACACAATTGATTGGTGAAGCAATCAATCATCTTTATTTCCTAACTTGTCAGCAGCCCCTTATCAAAGATAGCTCTTTTCAGAGGCTCTAATAGCGGAGTGCAAACAAGACTTCAAAGGCCATTGGCCCTGTGACAAACCGAGGAACAAAGTTCAGTTGAAAGCAATATTTCTCATCAGTGGATGTGTCAGAAATTCACGTTTGCTGATAAGCTCAGAAGTCATATCTGAACATCCATTTGGAAACTATATGTCAACACCGGTATTTGCAGGGTATGTGGTAAGTGCCCTGCCTGTTAAATTCTGTTTTCAGGATAGAGTTCTGATTTGTCAAATCTAGTCTGCCAAATTTAATCTGTTTTTTAAAAATGAATGCCTTTATATGGGAGCAAATCTGGGTCATATAGGGTTGGCACATGCTTTATAACCTTTAGGAATGAGAAAGAAAAAAACTTCGGTTAAAGAAAAAGAAAATATCAATAAAAGCTTTGCATGCTTGCAACAGACCAATTTTTTACAGGGCTTCTTATTTATTAGATTTTTATTAGATTTGTATGCCACCCCTCTCCGAAGACTCGGAGACTCTTGGATCAGGAACGGTTCATACAGCATTGTTGAACATATGGTCATCCCAAAAAGTTTCACATACACGCAACTAATCTTCAGTTAGTCTGGTTTAAACTTGTCAGTCCAGGGGTGGGCTCCATTTACCTTTGCCACTGGTTCACATTGTGACGTTCGCATGTGCGCGTTCACTCTGCTCACAAGTGCTTCCCATCATGCAATTTTGCTTCCGTGCATGCTCAGTAGCAGGATTCAGCTGGAAATACAGCTGAGGACCTGATAAGCTATGCTTTGAGTGAAGAAATAACCTGGAGGTAGGCGGGAGGGCTCTTTTTCAAGCAGCAGAAGAGGCAAAGCCATCCAAACATGAAAACATTCACCAAAAATTCCACAAAAAAGATGGCGGTGCCCAACCAAAGTGGATTTGTGATACCACCATCACGTCACCAGTGGGTTGCTAATGGTTCAGGTGATCTCATCCAAACTGGGAGGAACCCACCCCTGTCAGTGACTATACTAACCTTGTAGACTGTATTAACTTTGTAGGCAAACACATCTATTCACAAATTCAGAATTTTATATAGAGAGATGTATACCAATACATATATTTATCTAGGCCAAGTGATGGCGAACCTTTTTTTCCTCGGGTGCCGAAAGAGTGTGGGTGCATGCTTTCACACATGCGTGAGTGCCCGCACCCATAATTCAATGCCTGGGGAGGGCGAAAATAGCTTCCACCCCCCCAGAGGCCCTCTGGAGGCCAGAAACGGCCTGTTTCCTAACATCTGGTGGGCCCAGTAGACTCGTGTTTTGCCTTCCCCAGACTCCAAAGGCTTCCCTGGAGGATATTATAGCAGACAATTTTGTGTACTATGCTTAGGTCAGATCCAAGGAAGGCCTGCCTTCTTCGGTGCTACCAGTGCTCCCTCTGATGCTGTTGCAGGTGTGCATGCCCCTGGCAGGCGTGGGCACACCCATCAGCACAAGATTTTGCTTCTGTGTATGTGCAGCTAGCAAAATGTTGTGTGAAAATGCTCATGTGAGTGAGATTTTGGTGATTTTGCCAATATTTTTGCTTCTGTACATGTGCAGAAGCAAAAAATTGGCAAAAATCACCAAAATCTCACCCATGCAAGCATTTTTGCGTGAGATTTTGCTTGCTGCACATGCACAGAAATGAAATCTTGTGTGGGGGGGTACGTGTGCGTGCATTGGGGACACACAGCTGTGCATGCATCCTGAAAATCGCTATCGGAACAGAGCACCTTACTGTTCCGGTAGCAGTCCATCACTGGACAGATTATAGATGGCAGAGCTGTCAATTGTCCAAGCCCAAAATTTCAAGTATTTATTTATCTATCTATCTATCTATCTATCTATCTATCTATCTATCTATCTATCTATCTATCTATCTATCTATCTATCTATCTATCTATCTATCTATCTATTAGATTTGTAAGCCGCCCCTCTCCGTAGACTTGTGTAAGGTGGCATAAGTATGGTGGCATAAGGTATTATATTGTAAGCAGAGGAGTGGAGTACTCTTCTTGTGAAATACCTATGGACTCACTCAATTGTATTAATGTCTGATATACAATGTGGATTCCAGGCAGATGAACTGTATTCAAGAATTGGTCTGGCAAAGGTTTTGTATGCCCTAGTTTGCAGTACAATGTTACCTGAGAAGAAGCTTCGCAAAATTAGGTTAACAACTCTTAATGCCTTTTTAGCAATGCTGTTACAGGGAACTCTGGGGCTTAGACTGTTTGAGATGAGTACTTCTAGCTCCTTGAGAGAGTGAGGGTTGTCTACGAGATCTTATCCAGCCAGCTTGTATTTGGTGTTCTGATTTTTGTTGCCATTGTGTAAGACAGAGCATTTGTTGGTTGAGATTTGAAGTTGCCAATTGTTTCAGCAATTTAATTTATTCCAAGGTCTGATCTAGGCTCAGGCTGATAGGAAGATAACAATTGTATCAGGACCTCTTGTCTAAAAGTCCACATAGAAAGATATTATCAACATATCTTGTCTAGAGAAGTGATTTGTGATTAAGCAGACTTTGCAACTTGATTTTCTTTAGGACTAAAATTACTCCCAGCACGTTGGCCGATGGTGATACTTACCAAAAGTTCTGCAAATCACTGTGAAAACGTTAGTTTTGATTATTGCAATACAAATGTGTATTCCAAATTATTCCTTAAGCATTTGGTCAACATTTTCATGAAGAGAAAAATAAGGAAATATCATTTCTTAGAAGGACAAGAAGCAAGCTTATGAGCTCCACTAATTAAAATCTGCCTCTGTGAAAAGTAATAGCATATTGTCCAATTAAGAAAACTTCTAAAATATATTTGCTTTAGAATTATACATTAACTGTTAATAATAAATGTTTTCTGGGTACCATACGTCTTCCTACCAAAAGCTACTTTTTCAGCAGTGGTGGGTTGTAAATAATTTTGCCACAAGTTCGCACGCTCGCTTCTGTGACACTTCTGCGCATGCACAGAAGCTTCAGGGCTGGGTGGGCAGAGCCTCCTGCTGCCGGCGCTTCCAGTTCTAAGAACCGGTCAGAACTGGAAGCAATCCACCACTATAGTTCTGGAGTAATATACAAGTTCACTCTACATTTCCAAATGCTATCTTTGGTCCAAGAAATGTTAGTTCAGGGACACTCAGTCCCTAAAATGTTGCCAGTACAGTATTACTCTGCCCCAGTACTACTCAGAAACTATTAGAATCATAGTACACCAACTTAGACGTGAACAAACTTTAATTAATTCTTGAAGATCTACTAATTTGGATATAATCTACATCAGCAATAAATACACAATTAAATTACTATTATTATTGATTTCTTAAAGTTGTGTTGCAGATTACTTCTAGCAGTTCAAGGTATACCATCCATAGTGCTGCCTCTTCTAATTTTTCCCAATTACTCTGAATTCAATATAACTTTAATAAATAGTATGTCAAGGTTCCAAGTAACAGACCAAAATCAATCAAAACTCTGAGGCCTAGAATTTTTTCAAAGTATGAATTTATTAGGAATGTCATATTGGCACAGCTGGTGAAAACCTGACTCTGAAGGATCCAAGGTTTTCCCCACCCAAATAAAAGCCCAAAGTTCTTTTCTCCAGGTCACGCATCCATCATATGGTCCAATCAGATCACAGTCCAAGTCTGGATGACATAAGAACATAAGAAGAGCCATGCTGAATCAGGCCAAAGCCCATTGAGTCCAGCATTCTGTGTCACACAGTGGCCCACCAATTGTCCATGGGGATCTTGAGCAGAAAGAGAAGGCAAGACCCTCACTTTCCCCTGACCCCCAACAAATGGTACTCAAGGGAATCCTGCCTACCTCAACCAACATAGAGGTGGCACATGGTCATCTGTTTCAATAACCACTGATACACTTGGCATCCATGAATTTGTCTAATCCTGCCTTGAATCTATCAAGGCTGACAGCTGTCACAACTTCTTCTGGAAGTGAATTCCATAAACCAACAACCCTCTGGGTGAAGAAATATTTCCCTTTATTTGTCCTGTCTTTCTTACCTATGAGCTTTAGGGAGTGCGCCCTCGTCCTAGTATTGTCTGATAGAGAAAATAATTTTTCTCTATCCACCTTTTTTATCCCATGCATGATTTTATACACTTCGATCAAGTCACCCCTTAAACGCCATGTTTCAAGGCTGAAGAGACCAAGGCATTGCAACCTGGTTTTGTAAGGGAGATGCTCCATTCCCCTGATCATTCTTGTTGCCCTTTTTTGCACCTTTTCCAGTTCCATGCCTTTTTCCATGACTTTTGCCCGTGCCTTTCCAACATCAGGTAGAGTGTCTTTGGCTCCCATGGGAAATAATACTAATACTAATACTAATACTAATACTAATAATAATAATAATAATAATAATAATTATTATTATTATTATTATTAATTAGATATAATTTATTAAATTTTTATGCCACCCCTCTCTGTTATTTTGACTACACATCTCCCAGCTATCTCTAGCTCCCCACTCATATTCCTTCAGCTCCAACCAGCCTTGCTGTGGCAGCCCTGAAGATACTCCAAAAATGGCTTCAGGGCCAACATAGTAATTGTCCCCTTAAGCTTCCATCTCTGCAATCCTAACTCAACTCTTTGACTATTACAACATACTGGCCCTGGAAAGACAAAAGAATATTTGCCTGACCTTGTAGGATTAGACAACACCTTCTTCAGAATTATCATGTCTTTGCTGGTAAGAATAAGGGACATCAAATGCCTCTGAATGCAATCCTGTTGTGCAAGCAAGTTTATTTGGCCAAGCACTTCTTCAGCTATCTGCAACTTCAATCCAGAAGGATTTAAAGATAAGTACCAACACTTTGAATTCTGTTCAGAAGTGGTAATCAATGAAGTTTATTTTGAAGCTGGAAGAATATGTTCCCACCACTTGAATCAATTAGCAATGGCAGCTGTTCTTGGGGTCAACTGAAACGTCTTTGATAATTTTCAAAGGCAGGGCCATGTAGAATGCATCTCAGTAATCTAATTCTCATGCACATCAGTAGTTATGAATTGTAACATCTAAGACTCAGAAATGGTATCCATTGGATAAAGGAATTTGTCATGACTGATCTTGCGGCCCTTGTCTAGAAAGATATTCATGAAACTTGTGCAAGCTCCCATTCCTTGCTGCAGTCACAGTGCAAATGTAATTGCAGCTGGAAAGATTTGACAGCTCCAGTGATTGATAGCATGGGAGGAAACTTTTTTTTTCTTTTTCCAAAATATCATTGCCAAAGAAGCACTTCCTTGAAACAAGCCATCTGGATCCCTCATGATCTACAATTAAACAGCAGTGCATACGTTGCATGAAAAATAGTATCTAAGAAGTTTTATTAACATACTTAGCTATGATGTATCTCTCAACTGGAAAGCGGAGATGTGCAGAATGTGCAGAAATAAAATAAAATTTATTGTATAATGCTGCATCAAGGAATGAATGTACATTTTCCTTTTATTTAGGGTGTCATTTTGACCACCAAATGTGAAAGGCTCAGTTGGTTTTCTTATAATGCTTATTAGCATCTTAAATTGTGATGCTTTAAAAATCAACCAAATTGCAGAGATTCAGAGTTCTTCAGTTGAATTTCTTCAGCTACTGTTTCAATTTTGGTTCAATTCTTAAGTGATCGATAGATAGATACCTCAATACTCACCATTCATTAGTTCTGGTAGGCATGATGAGTACCAAAAATAAGGAGCACCAATTTTTTCCTATAAGAAATAATGTATTGAGTCACAAGACATCAACAAGCTCTAGTTTGTGCATTGAGTACCAAACAAAGGATAAATACTGGGACAAAAAGTTTGTGTCAAAATGCATTGAGTACCAAATTTGATTAATTTTAAAGAAGTTGAGTATCATGTAATAGTAAAATCTAATACAAACTAAATTTAGAGAAACAAAGAAGAAAGAAAGAAAGAAAGACAAGGAAAGAGAAAGAATGAAAAAGAAAGAAAGAAAGAAAGAAAGAAGATATGGTAGTTGAAAAAAGATACTATGTTGTGTAGTTCATCTTTAAACATGGAGGTGGCTCTGCAGTCCGAGTATATGAGCATAGGATCTAACACAGTGAGGGTACTGGAAGTCCATTGTTGTAGTAATCGTGAGTGTTATTTTGTGTTGCTGTTCACAATTTACTATTAGTTTTTGGCAGCAACTGTTTTCAAAGCTGGTGAAGGCTTCATCGCCTCAAGCTTGCCAGCAGGTTCTGTCAGCCACTGCAGCTTCTAGTTCCCTTGGCTGGATGTCACAGTCGAGTAAGGTTCCTTAGTGTCTTGTAGTGCTGTGTGGCCAATATCAAGGTCTCTTCCAGACTCCAGTAGACTATAGCGCAACTGGAGAGACATATGGCAATCATCCATTTTGATGATGTATCCTATCCATCTCATCTGGACTCTGATCATCAGGGACTCAATGCTGGTTGATGCCACATGATTCCAAACCTCCATGATGGAGACACAATCTTGCCAACAGATGTCAAGAATGGATCAGAGAGTGCACATGTAAGACTTACCCAGTTGTTTGATGTGCCTTCAACAGACATCAAAGTCACATGAGTCACATCCATGTAGGAGGCAATAGATAGTACAATTATATAGACTTTTAGCTTTGTGGAGATACGGATGTTATGTTGATTGAGCACTCTAGTACACAGCCATTCCAGTGCCTAGCTGATTCTGAAGTAAATTTCTTTGCTCAAAGACTCATTACTCAATATAGAAACATAGAAGACTGACGGCAGAAAAAGACCTCATGGTCCATCTAGTCTTCCCTTATACTATTTCCTGTATTTTATCTTACAATGGATATATGTTTATCCCAGGCATGTTTAAATTCAGTTACTGTGGATTTACCAACCACGTCTGCTGGAAGTTTGTTCCAAGGATCTACTACTCTTTCAGTAAAATAATATTTTCTCATGTTGCCTTTGATCTTTCCCCCAACTAACTTCAGATTGTGTCCCCTTGTTCTTGTGTTCACTTTCCTATTAAAAACACTTCCCTCCTGAACCTTATTTAACCCTTTAACATATTTAAATGTTTCGATCATGTTCCCACTTTTCCTTTTGTCCTCCAGACATATGATGCTTCCCAAGTACTTAAAGTTGTCAGATGATGTCTTCAACAGTGATTGTTGGTTCTTCAGACTTGATATTTGGCATGGGCTGGTAAAAGTACTTTATAAAAGTACAAGTAAAAAGAGAGACAAGAAAAAGAAGAAAGAGTAAAATAGGAACATAATAAAGGAAAGAGAATTATAGGAAGAAGTAACTTACAACTTACATCGCAGCAAGTATAAACAATATTATTAAGTTAACACCTTCCATTAAAGTATATCAAACAATATCTTCTTCCCATATCCTAATTATATATAATATCAACACAATTATCTGTATCAATTCTCAAAGAGTTGATTAGTTGGCAATGGGTAGGAAAAATATTGCATTTTCTGTTAAATTAAACCAATGCCTTCAAAACATTTTCTTTCATTACTTGAAACAACTTACCAGAAAGTCTGTTGTATTAATGTAGGTATAACTGCACAGAAAACATATGGGTTTATGTGTCATTATTCAAAGAAAAATCACTTTTACCCAAATTGGGGTAATTTATCCATGTTTGGGAAGCACTGAAGTCAACACTGAAAAGTTTTAGAGAGCTGAACTTGTTCCCCTAAAGCTGGACTATAGCAAGGTACAGCTGGTGAATTTTCTGTATATGCTTGCTAGATTTCATTCTTTGCAGATTGGTAGTTTAGAGGAGGACCCAATTGTGGACCAGTAATTTAATTGGAGTTGGTGAAAGGTGAAGGTTTTCCTTTTTCTGGAAATAAATTTAGAGATGACTCATCCATGTCAATGTCCACACATCATACCAGTTATATCCAAAGGTAGGCTGCTAAGGTGGAACGGTGGCGTGTGCTCACCCCCATGGCTCTGAGTGCTAGCAGAGTCGAGCACAATTATGCTACTACATCTGGGCAGGGAGCAAAATTGCACGTGGACATGCAGGTAAGCTGGTATTTCGGTGCAGCTTTTTGCTTCCACGCACACAGAAGAAAAAAAACCTGCACCAAAACACGGGTGCACCTGCGTGTTCGCACACAATTTTAGTACCTGCCCAGGTGCAGTAGCATAATTGTGATGGACTCTGCTAGCACTCAGAGCCACAGGGGTGAGCACACATCACCGTTCCACCTTAGCAGCCTACCTCTGGATATATCTCTAGAAGGCAAAATCATGAAACTGAGTCTCGCCCATGTCATGCAGGAAAGCAAATGTGTTTGGAAGAGTTGATGGTAAAAGGAAATCAAGCTGGAACACAGTGGCTGGACACCATGAAAGCTGACACCAGCTCATACAACAACTCAAAAAAGTAGTACAAGCTCAGAAGAGGCGGAAAGAGCTGGATCATAGAATCACCAAGAATTGGACACAAATGAATGGATAACCATCACTTTATTATTATTATTATTATTATTATTATTATTATTATTATTATTATTATTTATTGGATTTGTATGCCGCCCCTCTCCGCAGACTCGGGACGGCTAACAACGATTAAAAAAACAACATGTAATAATCCAATTTAATAAAACAACTAAAAACCCTTATTATAAAAAACCAAACATACACACAAACATACCATACATAATTTGTAATGGCCTAGGGGAAGGAATATCCTAACTCCCCCATGCCTGGCGACAAAGGTGGGTCTTGAGTAATTTGCGAAAGACAAGGAGGATGGGGGCCGTTCTAATCTCTGGGGGGAGTTGATTCCAGAGGGCCGGGGCCGCCACAGAGAAGGCTCTTCCCCTGGGGCCCGCCAAACGACATTGTTTGGTTGATGGGACCCGGAGAAGGCCAACTCTGTGGGACCTTATCGGCCGCTGGGATTCGTGCGGTAGAAGGCGGTTCTGGATGTATACTTCCTTCTACTCCTTATCATCATCACCATCATGTCAATGTTCTTGATGGAGTCCTTGCCAAAGGACAATTATATAGGGAAGATTTTTAAAATCAATTTTGAAATTAGCTCCAGGCAAAGTGCATTTTGGGGTTTTTATTTTTAGGTTTTCTCTTTAAAAGCCTTAAACCTTTTTAGACATATGTAAAGGTCCTAAATGTTTTCAAAGTGAAATGTAATTAGGGAAGCGGTTTTGTCAAATGTACTTTTAAAAGCTTTCTTTGAAGGTTTTTAGAAATATTTCAATTTCTTTTTAAAGGTAAGCTGAATGTGAGCCCAGCACAAATATAGAGGGCAGGAAACATTTTCCAATATTGGGCCAGTTGGAAAAGGGATGTCTGCACATATTTTAAAATTTATATTAACGAGTATAATCCTTTAAGGGGCACACAGGCAATAATTAACATATATACATGTAAAGGAATTTTAGTATGAAAGTAATACATAGGCAATAATAGCATATATATTATATATTATTGTAATAAATTTAATTAAAAAAAATTCAAAAATAAACATGCAAATAAAAGTAGTGCAGATAAGAACAAAAGCATTCATGATGGCTGTCAAAAAAAACAACAACATATAAAACGGAAGGGCAGCCACACCTGACTTTTAACCATCTTTGGGGTCCCACAATGTCAGAGAACCAAGTCGCTATATTTCTAAGTCAGCTGCATTGTCTCTGAATCTGTGGTGAAACTAATGCAGTGGGTTATAGCTTTTGGGAAAATGTTTAGATCTGCAGAGTTTGTGGGCAGTCTGTCTATTTTTACTATATATCTCATTCTTGGGTTCAGAGCTTCAAGGGAAAAAAATGGTTTGAGATTTGTTTCTACTCTGCCTCAGAGAGATTGCTGCAGGTTGTTTGTTTGTTTTGCAGACAAGTGACTGAACTATCAACCCACCAGGAGTGTGACAGCAATAGTATTTTTACTCATATACCACTCCATAATGCTTTACAACACTTTTTGAGCTGTTTACAGAGTCAGCATATTGCCCCTAACAATCTGGCTCTTCATTTTACTGACCTCAGAAGGATGAAAGTATGTTTCAGGTCAGAATCGAACTCTTGGCAGTGGGCAGAGTCAGCCTGCAATACTGCATTCCAACCATTGCACCACCAGGGCACTTTAAAAGATATTTCACCACAGTAGCAGGGAAGGCACAATAAATGTTTCAGAAGAAGCCCTCCCTAATTTTCTGGATCGCAAAAGTAAAGGAGGGGAAAATATTTTGAATTTTGCAAGACTGATGTTAGTCCAGGCAAGAAGCACATCCAGAAGTACAGTTCTCTCTTTATTGTACAATTACATGAACAAACCTCCTAAGACCCAAATAATTTCTCTTTACTTTCCTTTTACTCCATCACTACAAAGGGGTAAGAAAAAATATACAGAAAAGAAAAAGAAGCAGAAGAAAAACAAAACATATTTTTACAATAGTAGCAACCTAGTTGGTAAATATAGAATTAAACCTTGACTATATGAAAATATGTTAATTTTTCCATTGTGTCAATAGGTACAGTAGCTGGTTTGTAAATAAACAGCAAACACATATCTGCAAAGCAAGATTCTTATTATTGTAAAAAAAAACACCCTCCCTTCCTCCACTATGCTCATACATAGATGTATTTTAAAGTTTTAAAATGAATTCCAAAACACATCCACATTTTAAAGAAATATTACCAACCTTAATGATGTCAAATCAAACCAAAACAAAAATGGGACAAATTCTTATTGTAAAAATTTTCTCCAATAAAAGAGAATATTTTTAGCTCAGGATTGAAGCTAAAAGTTTTCTATGAGCTTGCTAATTTTCTTGCACTGAAGATATTATCTAGTTGGTTAATGAAACAGCCAACATCAGAAAGCACCAAGGAGACAAGTGTGTTTCTTCAATTGTTTTACACAACTAATCCTTCAGCACTAATCTAATGTAATCTAACAAACATGAAAAAAATAATCTTTGACTCAACTTCATAGAAATATTTTTTAACATTATTTGAGACTCTTAACCATAGATTTCACATGATAGGATACTCCTGTTTTGTTTTGTCTTGTCTGTTAACTGGCGTGTCATATATATAGATCTAATAGAACTATATTAGTAGATCTAGAACTATACTAGTCTCCCTTCATTTTCAATTCAGAAAAAAATATGTCACATCCACACCCACATGTATGATGTATGTATGTATGTATGTATATATGCATGCATGCATGCATGCATGAATGACTCTGTCCACTAATTTCACAGTCACAAATCCTGGATTCTCTGGTAATTAGCCAAGCCTAAGAAAGGCCTGATTTTAGAAGGTCTCAGGATAATCTACATATACCAGCTGCCTAGGAGTTTCCATTTTCAAGATCAGGACACCAGGATCAACAGCTGTCTGTGTCAGCTAAGCTACAAATCTCTTTCTATCTCATCATTCTATACATATTTATGCAATCTATCCAACATTTCACTGTCTTATCAAAAGGTCTTCATTTTTATTTGGCTTCCCAGTATGAGTTGAAAGATTTCAGCTTGTATTCATTATATGAAATGCATTTATTTTGGGCTGGAAAGAAAAGAAAACTGCTATGATATATGACTTAATGCTGTCTAAGTAGTGAAATTCCAGATTTTAGATCTACATTCTCATGAAGGCAGCATAATTCCAATACTTCATTCCAAAGTTCTTAAAGCTAATGACAATCCAATGTTAATAGTGGATACAACACATTTTTAAATCCTGGTAGTAATTACAAGGTTTCACATAATGGTAATCCATCTGGACCAAATTCTTAAATCAAAGCATGCTTTAATACTGTCATTCTGCAAATTTAGAAAACTCACATTCCTTTTGCAGCAACTCATCTAATGTAGAACGTGATTAGCAATAAGGTGTTTAAAGTAGTACCAGGTCTATTAACAGTAGCCTATGAATACCCCTCCAAAGAAAGAGGATTTATCTGAAAATTTCAAACTTTGATTATTCTAAAATGTAGATTTATTCCATGAAAAGATATCAAATTCCTCACGATTTGATGTGCTAATCAGGAAAGAGGGGGAGGGGCAATAAAAAAGCCAGGATGATGATTACAATTGTGTGATTTGGTATGTGTGTCAAAAACTGCACAAAAACACAGTGGGATGAGACTTTGATTGCACAACTATGGCACCATCTTGAATTTGTTTTGATGGGCCTATTCTCTGAGGAAGATGGTTGGTTAACAAATATAAAATATAAAAAATGTAAATAAAATAAAGAGTAGAGGGCTTCAGAATATGAAAAATACAAAATTCTCATGGTCAATTGACTGATAAGGGATGCTTGTATCATTATGTGCCAACCAGTTTCTTTCCTGATATGGTGCCCTGATATTTATACATTAGTTGCATTATCAGTCGATGGATTTCAGTTGTAAATAATCAAACTGAATTGGATATTTGTAGGACTAATTTGTAAATGAATGTTTTCTTCTCATTTTTATATTGTTAAAGTTCTGTTTCTGGTTTCTGAGTGTATGAGATTTGTAGCAGTTCTGAAATGAGTCATCTGAGAATAATCTACAGGGTGATTTATGTCTTACACACACACACAAACGCACCTGTCTCTGTGTTATTTATATTTAATATATAAATGACACATCTTTAATCTAGAGTTTAAAGTAAAGTATTCTAAATATCAGCTGAGGATACAGTATTCAATCCAAATTTGTGTGGAAAGCAAGGTGAGTTATTTTCCAAAATCATTTAAAATGACAGAGTCACCTTAGATTTGCTAAACAAATATGGTAATAAAGGCAGATTATCTTTTCTATCTAACCTTGCTAGAGAAAGGTGGTGGTGGAAATTAAATTCATGATTCATCTTCCTTGAAGATAATTATAGTGTTATCTCTCCTACTTGAGGAAGGACTGTACCATGGACAAGGCCCCACCTTCATTTCATAGCATAACTGAGAGGATTGTATCCAAAATCTTGGACTGATGTTACCAATTAGTACAAAATGTAGATAAATAGACAGAGCTTTCTTTCAAAACTGAATGCAGTACTCTAGGTGTGATCTAGGCTTTATAGAGTGGTATTAGTATCCCCCTAGCCCTAGATTATATCCCTCTGTTAATGCAATTTAGGATTGTATTGGCCTTTTTCGCTGCCACTACACATTTCTGGCTCATATTTAGTTGGTTGTCCACCAAGACGCCAAGATCCTTCTCGCAGTCGCCAAGTGTGGTTTCACCCAGTTTATATGTATGTCTTTAGTTTTCCTTACCTAAGTGTAGGATTTTACTTTTCTCTGCATTGAATTTCATTTCATTTGTTTGGGCCCAGTGTAGAAACACGTATATTGTACAGCATCTTCCATAATCATAAAAATCCAGATTTTTGTCAACACACTCAGCTGTTTCATAAATGAAAATTGTGTCATTACAATGGTAGAAGAATTATACGCAAGCTTTCTAAAGTATATTTGTTAGTGGCTTTAAAAAGCAATGTAGCCTACTCAGTTCTTTCGGCTTGGGTTGGCTCATCGGCAATTCTGAAACTCTTCTGTGGATATTCTTGCAAAAGTGGCTGCTGTCAAGCTGGTGCAGAGGTTGATGATAAATCAATGGCTTGCCACACTACCTGTAGAAGGCCTGATGTTTATGGGAACTTGGGAGGGGTGATTTCATGATGGAGCAGATGCAGGCAGAAAGCATTATTTCGAGAAGTTCAAGGCCATCATATATCCACCACCTGGGTGGAAGCAGAAGGAGGGGTTGCCATGCTGGCACAACCTGAGTGGGCAATGTGGCAAGTTTGTGTGTGGGGGGGGGAAGGCATGTGAACTTTCAACTTGGTGGGAAGCTCAGATATGGTTTCCCCAGTGTAGGTGCCAGGATAGCTCCAGAAATAAATTGGAACTTTGAGGAATACCTTGACTTGAACTCTGATTTATATTTGGATGTTGCTTGGAACCTTGACAGCTGCTACAGGAAACCAATTGTTTTTGAAATGCATTCACCAGAAAGCTTTGTGCCACCCCTTCTCCCTCCTTTCCTCTGGATGCCCTGCACAATTTCTTACCTTTGTCATTTTTCCAACAGGTGGGCCCAGTGCCATGCTAAACACTCAGCTTTAGCAACTCATAATTTTTAATTTTTAAAAAAATTAAATGAAAACTTATGCAAAGGCATTCTTGGAAGTAAAATGCCAAGGGTGGTATTTGCAGACACATTGGCACCTTCGAGATGCCACATTAGGGACCTTGGTTCAAACATATTTTGTAGGTTATCCTAAATAGGGGTACTTTCGCATTGGGGTTTTTCTCCAAACACATCTCTTTGAAGTTTCTCCTGTTCTGGATGAGGGGGGGGGGGGAAACCCTCACATATTTCTGGAAAGGTGTATGTCTGCCTTTGGGCAATATAAAGAGCTGTTACCTTTCTCAGTTTCCTTTCTTTCCCTTTTTCTTTTTATGCTTTCAGAAGGCATCACCCACACTTCAGTGCAGGCACAGTTTCTGTATGAACTTGTTCTTCATTCAAGTTGGCATCTTGTGGATATTGATAAACAATTCTTCAGGCAAAGAATGGAGAATTGAAACACAGATTCAGGTTCAAGTCTGTCATGTCAAGATAATTTTGGATAAGAGGATGAAGGGGGCAAGGGGGGAAAAGAAGTGTCCACCAGCTCTATCTTCCTGTTTGCTTTCTGTGTCTTTTAAGTGTGGGAAGAGAAGAAAATCTGCCCTCTCTACAACCCTTGGCAAATTGCTGCATTGCATCCTGGTATCTCTTTGTCTGTGGATATGGGTGTGTACTGATGCATATAGACTAGGAAAAACAAGGTCTTCCCAATCATTAAGTATTGTACTTCATGATTCTTGACAGATGTATCTTTTCTTTTATGTACACTGAGAGCATATGCACCAAAGACAAATTCGTTGTGTGTCCAATTACACTTGGTCAATAAAGAATTCTCTTCTCTTCTCTTCTCTTCTCTAGAGACTAGATGACTAGATGACTAACAAAGTACCTTCCAATTCTTTTAATCTGATCTAATTGGATCTGAACAACTGTTATGCTGCACAAAACCATCCTTTCTGGTTAATCCTCTAGGAATACAGTAAAATTGTCTACTACAGGAAGCCTTCATGAGCATTACTTGTGAAGGTTTCCAGGCAATCATGAAGTCATGAATTCCCTCAGCTATCTAACTTCTATAAAAACTTTATAGACTTTATAAAGATTGTGGAAGGTCTGACATATCCAGAAGGAGACATAAAAATGGCCCTTTTTTTGGACAACCAGTCTAGACAGCTGCAATAAGAAAACCCATGGAGATTTATGCAATCAGGGCCTTCTGGGGGGAATAAAAATTAAACTGGCAGCTGCTACCATGTGAATGAAGCCCAGTTCTTTTTTTAACAGTTGTAATGCTTACCTGTATGGTCAAAATAACCAGAAATGGTCAAGAACTGTTCTCCATTCCCAAAAAATTCGAACCAGAAATGACATGTAGCACTTGCAGATACCTAGATTTCGCTTAAGTATAAGAAACAAAATGTTCTGACTGTAAGATTGGTACAACAGTGGAATATGGAGATTGTGTTTTCTGAATCTCTGGGATTTTTTTTAAACGAAAAGGCTCATAGTACCTCTTCTGGATAGTTTAACTGGTTTGCTGAGATTTGCAATGAAGATCCTTGTGGTCCTCCCCAATTCTTCAATCCAATAATTCATGTAATAAAGAATAATTTATAAATCACAGTGGCTGGGTGTTAGAAGATGTTTGTTCTCAGGATGTCTGAATCCATATGGGGATGTGGATACTTCCTATTAGGAAAATATATCAAGGGTTCTGACAGCTAATACCCTGTTATGAATCGAAAAGGTTTGGATTAAGTGGAAGTTGTACTTGGAGAAAAGACTTGGAATGACTTCTCTGAATAGGTAAAGTTTCCTGCCAATGAACTGAAGGAATCATTGAAATCTTTCTTACATGGCTTCGTAAAAAATCATTGTGGATACTTTGTTAGGGAACTTTGGAAATAAAAGAAACAAGGAGGTGACTAACAAAGAAATGAAAATGATGGTTTGACCGGGCATAATCTTGGTTTAGGCATAAGATAGAATTCTTTATTGTCCAAGTACAATTGGCACACAAGGAATTTGTTTTTGTTGCATATGCTCTCAGTGTACATATAAGAAAATATACATTTGTCAAAATCACTTGACAACACTTAATGATAGTCCTAGGGGTCAAATAAGCAATGAGGAAACAATCAATTATTAATAAAAACCTTAAGGATACAAGCAACAAGTTACAGTCATACAGTTATAAGTGGGAGGAAATGGGGTGATAGGAATGATGAGAAAAAACTAGTTGTAATAGTAGTGCAGACTTAGTAAATAGTTTAACAGTATTGAGGGAATTATATGTTTAGCAGAGTGATGGTGTTCAGGAAAAAACTGTTCTTGTGTCTAGTTTTCTTAGTGTGCATTTTGAGGGCAAGAGTTGAAACAGTTTATGTCCAGGATGTGAGGGGTCAGATGAGTACTATGATAGCATTCCGACGATTATCTTGGAATTGTAAAAAATCTTGATCATTGTCCCTTTATTTAGTGGACGAGGAGCTTCTATTGCAAGACAAGCTGCTCTCTATCAAATGGATAATGATTGGGAAAGGCAACCAAATAATGGACCTTTGCACAACACTTTTAAGTCTTACACAACTGCTGAAGACAAGAGCACTTATAATTGCTTGAGGATTATCTCTGTGAGAAAAAAATAGAGACAAAGGATCAAGCTATTGAAATGAGGTGGAAGCAGGGCAGTATCTCTGCATATCAGATTGTTCCCCTATGGCTTATTTTGCTCGGGCTACGCAACCCCAGAAAAGTTGTAAGGATGGGAAGACACTGAACAGATCTTAAGGCATTCAAAACAGTCTGGATCAATCTCAGATGCTTTTATATTGGGCCCTCAGAAGGAATGAGACATTAAAGGCAGGTCCTCTGGAAGTTGCCTAAGATGTTTGTGAGGTTGGCTATTTGAAAACGGATCCTAAGATAAATAATTTGGCTCTGTTACAGATAATCATGATAGCTGAAAGGACACCAGAGATTTCAGGTACGAAAACACGGGGGCTATTCAGATGAAGGTCAGGTCTTATAAAAAAGATTTGCAGTTGGAGCCTTAGTTGGAATCATCCTTTGGCTTTTAAACACTGAAATCTTGAATAAACGGAGCCTGCACAATGCAATCTTTGTTTGAAATTCAGTTGTAAGCTGATGATGAGTTGTGGCTTTTAATAACAAACACCAACTGTTTTGACATTTTTACCTTTTTCCAAGTATTTATGTAAGCACAAATATTTTTGTTTAAAATCTACAGCATACAGTTAACATAGAACAGTTCACTTTTGAAAACTACGGCATTTTTGTTTCATTGCGATATTGTTTAATGAAAAGGCTAATTGTGTTTTAAAATGTCCTATAGCTGAAATGGATAAATAACCTTTGCCGGTTAAGTTTCTGTCTTGGAATGAGGTGAGGCAAACTGTTCCATGCCTGCGCCAAATTCTCCTCTTGTAGGCATGAAGCTATTAGTGGTGTTGCTGTCTTTTCTAGAATGCCAAAACCATGAACATTTTAAATATTAAAATACTAGAATAGCCACAGTTCATGAGTCTAGGACATTAATGGCAAACCTTTTTTGGTTTGCATGCCAAAAGTGTGTATGTGGGTGTGCTACACATGCCCACACCCCTTTCCTCCTCCCTCATGTATGCACACCCACCCTACGCAGACCCCCTGAAGCCTGGTAGGTGAAAAAAAATGCCCAAATGGGCAAATCGGAATTTCGGGAAAACACACTTCCATTTTCCGTTGTGCTGTTTTTTGCACTCCAGAGGGTTCAAGGAAGCTTCCTGAAGCTCCGGAGTGCAAAAACAGCACAACGGGCAAACTGGGAATTGGGAAAATATACTTCTGGTTTGCCCATTGGGCTGTGTTTTGCACTCTGTGGCTTCAGGAAGCTTCCCTAAAGCGTCCGGAAGGCGAAATGGCCTTTTTCAAGGCTGAAAATCAGCTGGTAGCTGGAGTTGAAAAATGGCAAAGTCTTGCGTGCCCTTTGATATAGCTCTGTGTTCCACCAGTGGCACGCATGCCATAGGTTCGCCATCACAGGTCTAGTATAATGTTTTGAAAATGATTGAATTTCACCTTCCTTTAGAACAGAGCATTTTATCTCCCTTTAGGTGTTCTTGCCCAGGTAAATCAGAAACATAGAAACATAGAAGATTGACTGCCGTTATACTATTTCCTGTATTTTATCTTAGGATGGATATATGTTTATCCCAGGCATGATTAAATTCAGTTACTGTGGATTTACCAACCAGGACAATTGTAGCTTTAGTGTGATCACCAACAAAGAGGATTTTCCACTTCATCAGCCTCCTTACCACATTTAAGATGTTGACTAGGCTTGTAAAAATCTGGATTACCCTACAGTAAAAGACAGCAAATATTTTTTGTTCAGTATCTGCCTTTTACACATATGCTTTTATCTAGTGTCCATTTAAAATTTTACAGACCATACCTAGTAGTGTTAATGTTGACCAGTGGGCAGCTTTAAAATAAGAGTTAGGGTTAGATCAGGTTCTACTCATATAAGGGCAAGACAATTTCATTTTTCAGCTGAGACAGCAAAACGTCTTGTGATGACTCTTGAGATAGTTATGTCTATTTTGTTTTGTGACCTGCTGACAGATAGAATGACTCAGTGTAATATAACGAAAGAGACAGATATGGCTTTCTGTTTAATTCAGCTCATGATCCATTTAATTTTTTGTGAGTGGACCAGGCTATATGTAATCAAATTATATCGTTAATTCTAGTGCTTTGTTTTGATTATATAAAAATAAGTGAATAGGTAATCTGATGGCTAGCTTTTAATTATCAGGAGAAAGAACTACAAGTCTAGCATGGAAACATGGAAATATTTATTTATTAGAAAGAGTAAAAGAGTAAAGCACAGACAAACATTTTGCTCTTGTAATGTTTCATAAAAAGAAAAGAAAATGCACGGAAATGTTGAGCAAAATCTAGTTTCTAAGATCAATTAAAGAGGAATGGGGAAAGGAAGTTGCAAGGAATGGACTCTACAAGTAATAGACAAGGGGAGAAATGGAAGAACAAAAAAAAAGTGAAGCAAAACTTGTTCATGCCTGATTATTTACTGTTTTCCTCTAGTTCCAGCTACTATAACCATCACATTCTCTCCTACCAGCTTTTCTTTTGCTAAAAGAATGGTTTTTTTTGCCTTACTGTGCATCTGTATCTTTTGGGGTTCCATCTCAGAATACATAGCAGAATAATAGGAAAAGCCTATCTATTTATTTACTTCTCTATCTTGGATATTTCCACATATTCTGTTTGAGTTACTTTAGGATTTACTTGGGAATGTCATGATCCTACCATATTACCCCTGTTTGGTGGTTGAATCCAATGTAATTCTCATTCAGAACACTAGAATCAGTTCTGTGGATCAGGTGGGTGGTCCAATTCTATTTTGCAAACCCCTTTGGTTCCTGGATTTCAGCCACATTCATTGACCTTCCAAGAGCAATGTGGCTTAATGCCAGTTTCTGTCTCTTCTTGCAACTCCTGAGATTCCCCCCCCCCCCCTCCCAAGTGAGCCAGATGAATGAACCTAAGATGCAGTAAGACTTTCTTTCTCTCCTTTTTTCTGTACAGGGGTGTAAACATAAACTAATTTATTTCACTTGCACTTGGCTTGGAGTAATGATGAGGATATTTCAAAATTGTGGCAGAGCGAGACAATAGTTGGCACTCTTTGTTGTCATGTTTATAAGTCAGAAAAGTGAAGTAAAGAGGATCATCTTCAAATAACTTTGATTTGGGCTTTCAGAGTGGCAATTATATTATCAAGCAGCAGCTTTAGTATGGACTAAGGAATGGATGCAGCTAAGTAATAGAGAATATTGACAATTGAGGGACATGATTTCCAATTAGGATGGCATGCGTTCATATGGGATGAGAAATATAAATCTCATGCATATTTTAAGAGACATTTGGTTAGGCACGCATTATTGCAAATTTGGCAGAACATCAAAAAACAAACATTATACAAAGATTCAAAATTGGATTTTCACAATTGAAGCCATAAAACATCCAAGTTCAAAGATAATTTGACAAAATTATACCATATAAAGAGTTATTAGAGAGAAATTTGAAAACTAGGGAACATTTAACTGAACATAGGATAAACCCTTGACTGGTGGACTTATACACAAGTCCAAGCCAAATATCATATCGACACTAAAACCTACTAATTTCAGAAAAAAGCTTAATAATCTTGATAAGATATTATTCGGTACTGATGAAAAATTAATTGGTAAAATCAAATAACTTTGAAGGAACTGGGGAACAACACAGGTAGTAAAATTATTTTTCATTTTAAAAAATCCTGAAAAGTAAAAAGGACAAGTGTGACAGTAAAATCTCTACAAAAATTACAAGGCAAAATGGGAGAAAACATAGACTTGTTAAATTATACCCAAATGATACATATCAAATTTATACACAAAAATTATGCACAAGAATAGAATAGAATAGAACAGAACAGAATAGAATACCCTAGTTGCATAGGGGTATACTGTTGTGATCGGAGAGTGGAGGGCTCTTCTAGTAAAGTATCTCTGGACATTTTCTAAAGTGTTTATGTCTGAAATTTATTTATTTATTTATTATTTTATTTATTTATTAGATTTGTATGCCGCCCCTCTCCGTAGACTCGGGGCGGCTCACAATACAATAAAACAGTTCATGACAAATCTAATAATTTACAATTTAAAATATTTTAAAAACCCCATTATTAAAAAGACATACATACAAACATACCATATATAATGGGAGCTGGTTCCAGAGAGTCGGGGCCGCCACAGAGAAGGCTCTTCCCCTGGGGCCCGCCAACCGACATTGTTTAGTTGACGGGACCCGGAGAAGGCCCACTCTGTGGGACCTAATCGGTCGCTGGGATTCGTGCAGCAGAAGGCGGTCTCGGAGATATTCTGGTCCGATGCCATGCAGGGCTTTATAGGTCATAACCAACACTTTGAATTGTGACCGGAAACTGAAATGCGGTGTGGGTGCCAGATAGATGAGCTGTATTCAAGGATTGGTCTGGCGAAAGTTTTGTATGCTCTGGTTAGTAGACATGGAAGTATTTCAGTCCTCAAGGTTTTTGTCCAGTGGTTGACATATTAGAAAGAGGTTATTTTGGGGAGGGGTGGATTATGGAAAAAAGGGCTCAGGTAATTTTTTTTTGTTATAAAAAACAGAGAATGTCCTCCACTGAGGATAATCATTCGAGACAATTATGAACAATATAATAAATATGCTTTCAAACAAAGCTTGACTTCTGGTGACTACATGCATGAAGCTCATGAAGCTAGAAACAACATAGAAGCGGTTTGCCATTGCCTTCTCCTGGGGCGTTTTTTAATTAATTCCTGATCTATCTCATAGGTCTGGCATTCCTGATAGCGTTCAAGCCAAGTATTAATAAGGCCCTATACTGCTTAGATTTCAAGCCCAGACAAGATCTGTTAAGGGCTGTTTCCTTCAACTCGGAGTACTTTTATACTTGTTACTGGAAAGGAAGATGCATCTGAATTAATTAACTCCTCTTTCTACCTCCAATACCCCCCCCCCCAAGATTAGTCAGAAAAACAATCTGTTCCATTTGTTGTGTTCTCACTGATTCATATGTTAAGTGTAGAGCAGGTGAAGAAAAAATGGAAGTGAAAAGGCTTGAATGCACGTCTGTCCAATGAACATGTTAAGCTTATTGGACAATAGGTTCCACTTATGGATCAACATTCTGCATAATATTATTCCAGAGTACAGAAGGTATCCCAGGACTAGCAGGGTGTGGCAGTGGGAAAGTTTTTTGATAGATGAGCAAGACTCAATGCATGACAGACACCAAAAGCAGCCAAGTTTCCCACAGCTGACAGTGCAGAGAGTGGACCCAAAAATTCATTTGATTAATTTTTTCATGTCTTGCATTCTGGTGCATTGGAAAATGGATTGATCCCGTTATCTTTGTGGTAGCCTCTCAAATATTGGAACACTGTTATCATCTCTCCCCTAGTTCTTGTTTTCACTAGAATAGGCTCTTTGTGGTCCCACATATCTATCTTCAAATAGATTCATGTTGGTAAAGTAAAACTTTTATCACAATATGTAAATAATTTTTGCAAACATTGCATGGGATACTTGCTACGTACCACTTTTGGAAATGAAAAGCTGATTATATGCAATGTATGATTATAGCAAAAATCTATTTCAACCATTACATTGTCTTCCCATTCTTTTCTCTTAAATAATGGTAGACAAAAAGCTAATTTTCTGAATACTGGACTACATAAGCCACTCTCACCTATGGGATGTTTTCTAATCCGAGTTTATAGAAATCTAAAGATTAAAGTGCAGGAATTTGATCAGAATTATTCCTAATATTTTGTTTCTGTAAAGTTTTTTTTAAGGTAGAGCCCTAGTAATACATTTGTTAAACTAGACCCAAATGTAGAATAAAATGCTTCAACACTGGAAGTTTTTTAAGAAGATGTTGGATAACCATTTGTCTGAAGTAGTGTAGGGTTTCCTGCCCAAGCAGAGGGTTGGACTAGAAGACCTCCAAGGTCCCTTCCAAATCTGTTGTTGTTGTTATCTTAAAATCAACTAACTTGATTGATTGCATCAATTTCAATGTATTTACTCCAAACATGATTAAATTTAGATCTAGCTTTATTATTTTTTATTCCTTTTCATTTGTAAGCCTGTTATTCTTTTTTGGCCAATGAGCACAGGGAAGAAATGCAAGCTTACATCTCCTAAATTTATTTATATCCTTTCATTTCAGCAAAAGCTTTAAACAGCAGTTATGTTTGTATTCATGAAATTTCTACTGAAGGTCAAGGAAAATGAAATGGGTTTTCTTCTTGCTCCTCTTTGCTGTGAACTTGGTGTGGATGTTAAAACTTGAAAACGTCTGAAGAAACCATTTCACTAGAACATCTCAAAAATGAAAAAGACTTCTCAATGCACAAGGCTTGTCAGCCCAACCGATAGCTCAGGTGAGCAGTCTAAATATCTTGTGATTTTGTTACAGTTATCACAAAAGGGATACACAATCTTGTTTGTGTTCTTTCCCAAAACCTTACCTAGATTTAAACAGGCTGCATCTTGTTTTTTCTTAAAAAATTACAGACTTGCAGGGAGGCAGAAGTTTATCTCTTATTCCAATGTGATTAAATCCAAAATTTGTCATCTCCATGTGCTGTGCTCTTGATGCTCACATATTATATAGAGATAGCATTGTTCCAATGCTAATTGTCCTTATTTGTTGCACAAGAATAAAGCCAAGGACGTGATTACTATTCATTATTTATGGTTCCCAGCAAAACAATGCAGGAGATAAACAGAAATACTGGGGTTAAGATATCTGTGGACTACAGAAGAGAGATCTAATCCATCTGTATTCTGATCAGTTGAATTATAACTCTCATCATTTTCACATCCATGAGTGAAGAAATACACCAGCAGTGAATTAATTAACCCAGGGATAAGCAAAAATCAAATCAAATCTTTTAGCTAACTTGCTAATGGCAAACAGGTGAGGTGGTAAGAGAAGATCTCGTAAAGCATTCCCTGCAGTGACAGAATTTAAGGAGAAACGGTGCAAAGGTTACATGTTTGAAGAATAAAGGTGTGAACTGTATCCTGGATTTTCTACTTTGTATTGAAGTCTGGACATGTTCTGAACACTCCTCCATTCTTTATTTGAAACCAGTTTATTGACTGTTTTTGGCACTGGAAATAATTGGCACATAGTATACACAGTTTTCCACACCACCCATAACGAATAGTATAGTTATCAAATGGGAATGATTTCAAGCTAATTTACATCGGTGTGCTACACATTTGCACCTGCTTAATCAGACCAGGCATTCACATATTGCTGGTTGTGAGCATTTCATAATGGAGCCAAATCATGTTGATATGGATAGTGAGCTTTCCTGACAAGTAGTACTGCAAGTTATTTCTTGGTGGGCCTCCTCTACCCACAGGCACAATGTCCCCAATCTCCATACATTTTGCTGTGGGGTTTTTTCCTCTTTTGAACATAAAAGGGGGGGGGGGAAGCAATTCACAGATGCAAATCAACTATGCTAAAATTTGTATTACAGCAAGGTAGCAGTTACACAAAGAGCCAAAGCTACAGATCTGGACGTGTAAATGGAGAAAAGTGTGATGCTATGTAAGAATGACCTAGGGCAGGGATAGGCAAACTTGGCTGTTCTATGACATGTGGACTTCAACTCCCAGAATTCCTGAGCCAATCATGTTAGTGCAGGAATTCTGGGAGTTGAAGTCTACATGTCATAGAAGAGCCAACTTTGCCTACCCCTGACCTAGGCTGAGATATGCTGCCTTGCCTAGATAAGAGACATCATAATCTATAGCTGGATAGCAAGTGGACCAAGAAGTGTCTCTCCCTAGTTTCTCAGGCTGTAAAGAGCCAAGGCGAAAAATATACTTGCATATTTGCAACATTTAGTCAATGTAGGCTTACAATAAAATAGAATTAACTTGCCTAGTAAAGTTGACAGGGAAAGAGAGATTGGAAGGATTCTCACTCACCAATGTGAAATGGCCAGCCTCAAAGTTTACACAATTCAAAATTAATACAGAAGTTTCACAACTCATCTGGACTAGAAATTGTGTCAAAAATGAATTGGCTGAATTGTTGTCAAAGCTGCTAACAGTGTAATTAAAAAAAAGGTAAAAACACTGACCCAGGTAACTACAGACCAATCAGTTTGATTTCTATACCTGGAAAAATACTTTGCCACTACCTAGAAACAAATAAGATAATATCCAACTCCACATGTATGCCACATTGCACATGTGTCTATCCTTGTGCATGGTCCCCCCAGTGGGCTGTTTTTCACCCTCAGGCTTCCCTGAAGCCTCCAGAGGGCAAAGAAACTGACCAACAGGCAAACCATTCAGAAAAATGGACTTCCTGTTTGCCCTTTGGACTGTTTTTTGCACTCCTGAAGCTTCAGGGAAGCCTCCTGAAGCCTCCAGAGGATGAAAACGGTATTCCCCAAGACTGAAAATCAGTTGGCCAGTGTGCGGATGCGCAATGGAGCTGACATAGGGCAACATCTTGCGTGCCCTCAGATATGGCTCCGCGTGCTATCAATGGCACACATGCCATAGGTTCGCCATCATGGGTATAGAGTCTCCTGCTTGGGCAAGAGGCTAGATCTGAAGAGCTCCAAGATCCCTTCCAACCCTGTTATTCTTTTAATATTCAGTCAAGTATATTTATGGGGCTTTGATTAATATGCTGCCATTTTTACTTGAAGCCATCTATTTGCTGTAATACTCGTCTGGCAACACTATGTCTTCTGCCAATGTTTTTCAAGATTATCAAATTTTGAACATGTTTGCTGTTCAAACAAATTGAAACAAAATCACTGCAGAGGCTACCAATTCTGAACAATGAACTGCTGATATAGGTTATGATATTCTTAGAAATCAGTGAAGGGCCGCTCTTCTTATCTGCTGCCAGAGGCCATCATGGGTGCGTGGGTGCCCATCGGTCGCACACACACCCCTTGGCGTGAGATTTAGCTTCTACTCATGCACAGCAAGCCAAATTTCATGCGAGGATGCATGGGAGAGGGGGTTTTCAGCTATTTTCATCTATAGTTTTGCTTCCATATATGCGCAGAAGCAAAACAATTGGTGAAAATAATAATAATAATAATAATAATAATAATAATAATAATAATAATAATAATAATAAATAATTTATTAGATTTGTATGCCCCCCCTCTCCGAAGACTCGGGGTGGCTCACAACACAATACACAATATACAAATCCAATATTAAAAACAGATAAAAACCCTTATCATAAAAAAAGTTCATCACACAACCCAAACAAAACCATACATAACTTGTATTATCTAAGGGGCATATCAACTTCCCCAAGCCTGGCGACATAGGTGGGTTTTTAGGAGCCACAGAGAAGGCTCTTCCCCTTGGTCCCTCCAGACGACATTGCTTAATCGAGGGACCCAGAGAAGGCCAAATCTGTGGGACTCGTGCGGCAGAAGGTGGTCCCGAAGGTATTCTGATCTGGTGCCATGTAGGGCTTTATAGGTCATAACCATTACTTTGAGTTGTGACCGGAAACTGATCGGCAACCAATGCAGGCTGAAACATGGGCATATTTGGGGAAGCCCATGATTGCTATCACAGCTGCATTCTGCACGATACACTTTTCAAAGGTAGCCCCGTGTAGAGAGTGTTAAAGTAGTCAAACCTCGAGGTGATGAGGGCATGAGTGACTGTGAGCAGTGACTCCTGGTCCAAATAGGGTCGCAACTGGTGCACCAGGTGAACCTGGACAAACGCCCTCTTCACCACAGCCAAAAGATGGTGCTCTAATGTTAGCTGTGGATCGAGGAGGATGCCCAAGTTATGAACCCTCTCTGAGGGGGTCAGTAATCCCCCCCCCAGTGTGATGGACGGACAGATGGAATTGTCCTTGGGAGGCAAAACCTACAGCCACTCCATTGTGTCAGGGTTAAGTCTGAGCCTCTTGACACACATCCAGACCCCAACAGCCTCCAGGCATAGACACATCACTTCCACTGCTTCACTGACTGGACATGGGGTGGAGATGTACAGCTGGGTATCATCAGCATACTGCTGATACCTCACCCCATGCCCTTGGATGATCTCACCCAGCGGTTTCATGTAGATATTAAATAGCAGGGGGGGGGAGAGGATCGACCCCTGAGGTACCCCACAAGGGAGAGACCTAGAGGTCAACCTCCGACCCCCCACTAACACCAACTGTGACTGACCGGAGAGGTAGGAGGAGAACCACTGAAGAACAGTGCCTCCCACTCCCAACCCCTCCAGCCGGCGCAGAAGGATACCATATCGAAATTGGCTGAGAGGTCAAGAAGCACCAGGACAGAGGACAAGCCCCTGTCCCGGGCCCACCAGAGATCATCCATCAGTGCAACCAAAGTAGTTTCCGTGCTATAGCCGGGACTGAATCCCGACTGTTGAGGGCCTAGATAATCGGCTTCTTCCAAGGACCGCTGGAGCTGGAGTGACACCACCTTCTCGTCAATCTTCTCCATAAAGGGAAGGTTGGAGATGGAAAATAGCTGGAAACTTGCTCACACGTGTATCCTTGTGTGAGAATTGCCTTGTTGTACATGTGCAGAAACCAAATCTCATGCGGGTGCAGTGGGGTGCAGTGGGGGCATGCAGCTGTGCCCACATCTGGGATTTTCCTACCGAAGCTGTACACCTGGAAGCACCAGCTGCTGCCTGTCAGAGCTAGAAATGCTTTCAGAGGTGACTCATCTATGAGCTGGATGAAATAAAAGAGAGCTTCTCAACACCGTGCAGTAAGCAAGCCTTGTAGTGAGAGAATAAATCATCAACTAAAAGGTGTCAGCAGCCTCATTCTTGCACATTGACTTGTAGAGAGCACCACACACTTTAGAAGGACTCAGCTGTGGCCGAGCCTTTCGATATGTCAACGTAAAAACTGCAGACCTGGCAGTAAATCTCAAGGTCCCAACAGCATTCGAGGGAAAGGAGAGTGCTCCTCTGTGAACACCAAGTTAGTTGGAATAGGGAAAGAGGGGGCGGGGGGGGGGAAGTGTCATAGAAATAGAACAAATTAGAGTTGGGCAGTTACTATCACTTCCAATTTTGTCCTCTTCCTAAAGAAATCTAGGCCTAGATTAGCAACCTGGATTCTACAACATGCAAAGAACGATTGTAGGAATTGGGTATTTATTATTATTTTATTATTATTATTATTATTATTATTTATTAATCTGATTTATGTGCTGGCCTTCTCCGAGAACTCAAGGCAACTGACAACATATAAGGAAACAATATACATCCTAAATCCAATTAATTTAATAATCTTTAAAAAACCTTGAAACCAATTAAAAAACTCTCATACCCATTCAGTCAACAAGCTCAAAATACATTAGGTATACTAGGTGATTTGATAGCATCAGGGGTTGGTTCCCACTTACCTTGGCCATTGATTTGCATCACGACGTTTTGCACATGTGTGTCCCCTCATGCAATTTTGCTTCCGCGCATGCTCAGTAGCAGGATTCAGCCCGAAACACAGCTAGGGAGCTGATTAGCTGCTCTTCAGGTGAAGAAATAAAGGTCAGAATTAACCTGGGGCCAGGCGGGAGGGCATGCTGTGGGCCAGTGCTGGTACACAGGACTAGAGGACTTACAAGATACTTTCCAACACTGTTACTGTTACTGATAAGTCTGTTGTGGGAACAAAAAAGAAAGTGATTTGTATCAATTCTCATTATTTCTCTTCAGTCCCAGAATGGGTCATCTCTGGCAGAGAATTTGGCAATTATTATTTTTCCCACCATTAAACAGATGAGTGTTTCTGTCAACCCCCCCCCCCCTACTTTCCATGAGGAAAGGAACATGGTTGGATACAATTCTCAATCCAGGGGGAAATTGGAAGGGATCATGGGGATCATTGAGTGCAGTGAAGGACTGCAAAAAATTTTACTACCACATTGTGGGCGTGGCTTATTTTGTGGATGTGGCTTGCCGGCCATGTGACCAGGTGGAGTGGCTTGATGGTCATGTGACTTGGGGTGGTTTAAAGGTCATGTGACTGGCTTAAATGTGGCCAACTTGATGTCAGTCACGTCAAGAGTTTGGGTTAGGGTTAGGGTAGCTGGCCTCTCCTCGCCTCAAAGAGATACAATTTTCCTATCTATTTACTATTACTGAACATCCAAAATATACTATTTAATTCTATGTATATATGCCACATGTGTACATACACAAAAATATACATTATCTACTATATAAACTGTGTGTGTATGTACACACACACATGCACGCACAGGTCTTCTAAAATTATATACACTCAACCTCATTTACTGCGATAGGAAAAACATACCCATAGCCCAGAAAAGAAAAAAAGAAAAAAAATTTCTACTGATTCTGTGTATCTGACCAAAAATTGCTACCGGTTCTGTGTACCTGACCATACCTGTAGAAGCCCATCACTGACTGGATGGCATCAGAGATATACACTGCTCAAAAAAATAAAGGGAACACTTAAACAACACAATATAACTCTAAGTAAATCAAACTTCTGTGAAATCAAACCATCCACTTAGGAAGCCACACTGATTGACAATTAATTTCACATGCTGTTGTGCACATTCAATTTTGTACAGAACAAATATTCAGTGAGAATATTTCATCCATTCAGATCTAGGATGTGTTCCCTTTATTTTTTTTGAGGCGTATACAGTGTTCCCTCTAATTTTTTGGGGGGGTGGGCGGAAAAGTATAGTGTCTGAGCGGCAGTCCCTTCGGGACTGGGCGGCACAGAAATAACAAACAAACAAACAAACAAACAAACAAACAAACAAAAAACCCACCCTGTTTTGCCTCAGAGAATTTCAAAATAAAATACTGTACTGTGTGTCTATAACAGTGAGCTCATAATAGGGCAACTCTATCAATATCAAAATGCCACTTAAATAGTTGAGCTAGTTTCAAACTAGATTTTGATTTTCTTTCTCTTCCTTACTCCCATTCTTTTTCTTTCTCTTTTCCTTCCTCTCTTTTTTCTATCTGTTTCTCTCTCTTCCTCTCTCTCTCCTTCCCTCTCGGCTTCTGGGCAGGTTTGGAAAACTCTGAGTTGATGATGATTTTTAAGTGAGCGATTGCTCACTGCTCAGCTTAGGGGGAACTATGGGCGTATATAAAGCCTCTGGGTAGCTAATGATAATTATGGGCAAGAATAGTTTTCATGTGTTGGTTGGTGGCTTTGATTAATTTCAGTCAGTGAGAAATAAAACCTTTCAGATTTGATCGCAGCGACTACTACACAATTCAGTGCTGGCTGAACTCCAGCCCCAGCTGGTCACTTACAAGAATTTTTTAAGGTCAGAGACTTTTGTGTAGCTGTATGATTTCATAGAAAGCAGCGATGAGTGTCAACATGCTGTTGCCAACTTCGCTGCCAGAGTGAAGTAATTTCTTGCAGATGACAACATGCTGCCTCAGATAAAATTCTGGTCAATACCCAAATAGCAAGACCACATGGGAGATGACAGGAAATCCATAGTGAAAGGATCAAAATCCTTTCCTTAATTAGCAGCACATAGAAAGAAGTAGTACTCTAATTTCACTAAAGAACCATACAGGTGAGAAGATTTTGGTGTTGTTCCGTTTCTTGTTTTTCCAGCTATATATCTGATAAGCCCCATTCCTGCATAAAACTGAAGTACAATATTTGGCAAGGTGTGAATAACAGTGTATAAAGTTTTGGTTTGTATCTGAATAGTTGCCCTTAGTTTAAAATGTGTGTCAAATAGATTTCCATCCACTAATTCATATCACTATTCAGACAAGTCACTGGATTATTATTTATTTTACTGGATACTTTGTCTTCTGTAATACATATTAGTAAATAGTATTATTATTATTATTATTATTATTATTATTATTATTATTATTATTATTATGTCAGTACAACACAGCAAATGAGATCACTATGCTGGATTTCGTATTTCATCACCAGTCGGGAGCTTTCCAAGCACCTAGGACTGCATGATGTAGCGGCGAATTATGTTTGCCGATCCCAGTAAAGTGGCCTTTTGCAATTGACAGATGGAGATTTCGTCAATTCCGATGGTTTTCAAATGTCCGCTGAGATCCTTTGGTACTGCGCCCAGCGTGCCAAGTACCACTGGAACCACTTTCACTGGCTTATGCAAGAGTCATTGCAGCTCCATTTTTAGATCTTCACATTTCACTAATTTCTCTAGCTGCTTCTCCTCAATTCTGCTGTCTCCTGGGATTGCGATGACGATGATCCATACTTTCTTTTTCTCCACAACCACAATGTCTGGTGTGTTATGCTTCAGAATTCGGTCAGTCTGAAGTCGGAAGTCCCACAGTAGTTTTGCTTGCTCATTTTCGACCACTTTTTCGGGCTTATGATCCCACCAGTTCTTTGCCACTGGTAAATGGTAGTTCCGGCACAAGTTCCAGTTGTTGTTGTTGTTGTTGTTATTATTATTATTATTATTATTATTATTATTATTATTATTATTATTACTATTATTATTATTATTATTATTATTATTATTATTATTATTATTATTATTATTTAGATTTATATGCCGCCCCTCTCCGAAGATTCGGGGCGGCTCACAACAATAAAAACAGTACAAATCCAATAGTTAAAAGAATTTAAAACCCTTAATATAAAAGCAATCATATATCTCATACAAACCATGCATAAAACAGAACGGTCCAGGGGAATCAATTTCCCCATGCCTGATAACAGAGATGTGTATTAGGGAGTTTGCAAAAGGCAAGGAGGGTGGGGGCAATCCTAATCTCCGGGGGGGAGTTGATTCCAGAGGGTCGGGGCCACCACAGAGAAGGCTCTTCCCCTGGGTCCCGCCAGACGACATTGTTTCTATTAGTAGCATAAGCCTGGGATAATGACATTTTCCTGTCATATGTTGCAATTATTAACTGAGGAAGAATGAAAAAATAACTATTAAAAATGTTAAATGTTGATGTTTAGATGTAAAAAAAAATAGTAGCCACCTTGGTACAATGTAGCATTTTTTATTTGTTCAGCAATTTAATTTATAAAAAGTGTTTAAAACATTTTCTAGTCCACAAAAAGCTGATCACATGAAGAATAAATTGAAGTATTCTAATATCACTTCAAATACAAATAGGTGCCACAGAGAAATTTTAACTTTTGAGCAGAAACAATATCAGCAGCTCTGGTTAACACCACCGTTATCAACAGTATTAAATATTGCAAGCTTATCTTTAACAACTTATTTCAAAGACAGAAATGATTAAGACCAACAAAAACACATTTTTGTCTAATACTGAAAGATTTCACAGAAAATAGCTCAGCAAATTATTTGCAGAGGCTTTTCTGTGGCTAGAAACATTGAGAAGATATTCCATAGTTTTTTAAATGAGCTTTTCCTGAGAAAAGAGAACAAGTAAAAAAAAATCCCTTTCCCAATTTATCCTCGATAGCAAAAAATAAAAATAAAAATAAAATAAATAAATAATCCCACCTCCAGTATAACAAACTGGGCTTAAACTCCCAAGAGTCTTTAATAAATCTGGCTGGGAATTCACAAGTGTATAGTTCCATCAGGAAGGTGTCAGGCTGCAGAATGGTGAATTATTTTTTTACTCTTCCATTTTTTCTTACAATTTTAAGACAAGTCAAAAAAAAATCCAGCTTTTTAGGCACACTTCAATGGTTTTATACTGAAAAAGTCCACTGGATCAACTGTTCTCCCTCTTCTTTATTATGCATCCTGAAATCACAATAAATTGAAATTAAAATATATTTCATGTGCCTAATTAGTTGTGCTTGGCCTGACACATTCAGTAGCAGATTTCCTGGATGTTTTAGATTTTCTGGTTGACTTTGGCATCAATATCTTCCAAGATGACAACTGATATGTGAAATACAGTTCTTCCTGAGATAACAAAACAATTGATAAAGAGACTGAGAGACAGGGAAGGTTCTGTACAAATCCAAGACACAATTGTATAATTTATCAAGCAAAAAGCATGTTTGTTTGTATGCAGCAAAAATTAATTCCTTCCTCTTTTTAATATTGCAAATATGTGAAAACACCTTTTCTGTTACTGGTGGATCTGATAAAAACTCTGAAATAGACGGTGGAGTTTATAGTATAGTTCTCTGTATAAATAATGAAAGGACTCTATGGTTTAAGCATTTCCAGATGTTATAACCAGGTAATGGCTCTGCAAACAATGCTAAATATGTGTTGAGTTTTGACCTGAAGGGAAAAAATGTACTTTGGTGTAACACAGATGATACTCCTTACAAAAATTATTTCATATTATCCTAATCCTGGTAGTGCTAATCATCTAGTGGTAGGAGGTTTGTTTTCTGTCTAGAAGGTGTGATACACTGCAGTTACTGTCTGTGATTTATGACTGTAGTCCTGGGGCATAATTATGTATACTCTGCAGTGATTTTTAAGGCTTTTGTTGCCCAGCAAGACATGATGTAAAAGAGAGGAAAAGTCTCATTGTTAATTGTAACTATGCTGTAATACAGTGTTTTTCAACCAGTGTGCCGCGAGACATGGTCAGGTGTGCCGCGAAGCTCAGAGAGAAAGAAAGCAAGAGAGAGAGAAAGAAAGAGAGAAAGAAAGCAAGAGAGAGAGAGAGAAAGAAAGCAAGAGAGAGAAAGAGAACAAGAGAGAGATAGAAAGAAAGAAAGCAAGGGAGAGAGAAAACAAGAGAAAGAAAGAGAGAGAAAGAGAGAGAAAGAAAGCACGAGAGAGAGAAAAGGGAGGGAAGGAGAGAGAGAGAAAGACATAGAGGGAGGGAGGGATGGAGAAAGAGAGCAAAAAAGAGAGGAAGATAGGAAGAGAAAGAAAGAGGGATGGAGAGAGAGAGAGAAAGAAAGAGGAAGGGAGAGAAAGAGGGAGGGAGAAAGAAATAGAATGAAGGGGAGGAAGAGAGAGAGAGAGATTTTTTTTGTCCAAACTTTTTTTAGCCCCCCCTCCCCCGCTCAATGTGCCCCAGGGTTTCGTAAATGTAAAAAATGTGCCGCGGCTCAAAAAAGGTTGAAAATCACTGCTCTAATAGACTGTAGATTCTGGATACTGGAACACTCCAACCAGCATTTTGAGCGTTACACCCTTTCTTTTTCCCTCCCAATATGGCGCTTCTACTTCAAATCACAAATTCCTCTTCATTATTATATGTATTATTCTGCTTTGTTCTGCACTTTCAAATTCATTAAATCCAATATGTAGGTAAGTATTTAATAATCAATTTACTTTTAATAAGGTAAAGGCAATTTCAAGTTCAAATGTCAATATTTTTTCTTTAAAATAAATTTAAAGAAATTCTTTAAAATATATGAGCCGGGGTGGCGCAGCAGGTGGAGTGCTGTACTGCAGGCCACTGAAGCTGACTTGTAGAAATGAAGGTCGGCGGTTCAAATCTCATCACTGTCTCAAGGTTGACTCAGCCTTCCATCCTTCCGAGGTGGGTAAAATGAGGATCCGGATTGTGGGGGCAATAGCCTAGCTCTGTTTAAAAAGTGCTATTGCTAACATGTTGTAAGCCGCCCTGAGTCTAAGGAGAAAAATAAATAAATAAATAAATAAATAAATAATAAATAAATAAATAAATAATAAATAATAAATAAATAAATAAATAAATAAATAGTCTTTCCAAAACCACATCTTCTTTAAAACTACCAAAAAACTTATTTTCTCTCTTAGTTCTCAAAATGTTTTCCTCAAAGCATTTAGGATATTAGTATATGTCCCGCTGCTAATATTTAGCTTCCTTATTCCCCCCCCTCAGATTTTTTTGGGTCTCTTTCTTTTTCTTTTAAAAGGCAACAATCCCAGATCACAAATCACTCACTTTTCCTTCCTGCTCAGTCTTGCTGTTCTGATCTTCCTTTGGCTTTGTGGCAGCCATATTTTCTGCCTCTGCACCATGTCGTCAGGTAGGGGCTTTCCAGTTCAGGAGGGGGAGGTGTGGCTCCCCTCTTCCTTCCTGGTGTCCCCCTTTGCTTTGCCCCCTCTCTGGAAGGGACCGGGACCCTTGGGTGTGGGAGTATTCAAAGCCAGCTCTTGAGCTCGTGGTCCAGCTTCCGATGCCACTAAAGGAAAAACCAGAAGTCTAAAAAGAAAGGCATTTATGGCTTTCCTAAACCTTAAAAAAGCATGATCTTTGAACATTTAAATTGAGATTTAAAATGCGCTGTACATGGGGCTACCCTTGAAAAGTGTTCGGAGACTGCAAATAGTCCAGAATGCAGCCGCGAGAGCTGTCACGGGTATACTAAGTATACCCATATAACACCTGTGCTCCGCGAGCTGCACTGGCTTCCTATTAGTCTCCGGGCACAATTCAAGGTGTTGGTTATTACCTATAAAGCCCTATATGGCTCAGGGCTAGACTATTTATGGGACCGCCTCCTGCCACATACCTCCAAGAGACTAATAAGAGCACACAGTTGGCCTTCTCCAGGTCCCGTTGACTAAGCAATGCTGAGGGGGAGGGCCTTCTCTGTGGCTGCCCCGGCTCTATGGAACCAACTACTCTCCGATGTCCATACTGTTTCCACCCTATTGACCTTCTGCATGGCCATGAAGACCTGGCTTTGCCGGCAGGCCTGGTGGCCATGAATTGTACATCTTCCATGGCCAAACTGTATGAATGCTGTGTACGAATATGATTATGACTGTTTTTCTTATATAAATGGGTTTTATTACAGGGTTTAGTTTTTAGATATTATATTCAACTTCTTTTTATTGTTGTATCTTTTTGTATTGTATTATATTATTTTGTAATCTGCCCTGAGTCTTTTGGGATTGGGCGGCATTGAAATTGAATAGAAGTCGAATAAATAAAATGTTTTAAACTGGAAGCATTCAGAGGGGAAATTCCAAATCCTAGATGCCTATCATTGTGAACAGAATATAAGAGGTAAATATATATATAGTTAATCCTTAACTTGCAACCATTCATATAGCAGGGCACTGAAGAAAGAGATTTATGATCAGTACTAGCACTTATGGCTATCATAGCATCCTCATAGTTATCTGATCAAATTTTAGCTCTTGGCAACTGGCTTATAGTTACGACAATTGTAGCATTCCGGAATCATGTCGTCTCCATCTGCAACCTTTACAGCTGGTTTCCAACAAGAATCTGGCTTTCCAATGGGGGAAAGCCAGATTCATTTAATGGCCATGTGAGCCACTTAGTAACTGCAGTGATTTGCTTTACAACTGTAGCAAAATGTTATACAGTCCAACTCACTCGCTTACCAATGGAAATACTATAATCCCTTAAAAGATTGGTTGGTTTGCTCTCTGAATGCCATTGTTTGACACTAATGAAAGTGGGACATCATGAGCAGATACTCTGATGTTTGGAGGTTCTCCACAACACACAAAATAATTCATGGACTTTTGGAATGTGCCAAAATGGATACGCTAACCAAAAAATTAGAAGGGATTCTTATAGAGTTTGGGACAAATTCTATAATTGGTTTAAACAAAGAAACAATTAAATAAGTGAAATCGAATGCAAGGTTTAAAAGATTAATAATTATTATGTTTATCTCTTTCCTCAAAATTGGAAACTAGATTTTCTCGCTTTTTTTGAAGTCTTTTTTTAAAAAAAATATTATTATTCTCTTTCAAGACAAAAATGAGGGGCGGCATATAAGTCTAATAAATTACTATTGATGTAAAAACATATAAACTCCGTATGTGCTTCTAACAAAAATCGGGATACAGTATAGACCATCCCAGATATGTATATTTCTCCTTTATGTTTGTGTGTTTTTATATGTCTGTTTCATTTTAAATTAAAAAAAAAAATTCACGGACTTGTGGAATGGTTCATTTGCAAAATATCTCACAACATTCCCAACCCCCAACCTCACCCTGTAATCCTTGGCCCATGGGGGGGAAAAAACAGCTTTCAACTCTCTAGCCCTTGAATTCTTCACTCCACCTCTTGATTCCATCCCAGATGACATATGTGGTATTTATAGACAGTGTTTGTCCAAGCCAAGTGGTTAGAGATGAAAATGCCAGAAGAGCTGCCTTTTGTAACAGTGTGAGCGGCTTGTTAGGATTAGTCACTGTGAGCTGCAGCACATGTGTGTTGTCAGATTTCCAAAGCATGATCGGTCCTACATGTAGAAGAGGTAACTTTCCATGTGCCTTTTCCAACATGGGATGAAACTACAAGAAGTAGGCTTTTTCTTGTTGTTAAATAAATTAGTCTTTTATTGGCTCCCTTTTGACTTCTACTCTTTGAGGTCCTATTTATCTTTTAATTTCATGCTAGGTCTGTGGATATTATGCTCGTGTAAATCAAATCAATTTTTATTTGGTCATAGATCAGAAAAATTGTATAAAAATACATAAACACATTCCTAACTATGTAGATCTCCCAACAGGAAAAAAAAAATGAACGGATGAGAATTCCCAAGAAAATCAGAACCATTTCTACTAGTGAAGCCCAAGGCTCTGAAGGATAATATTCCGCCAGATAATTACTACCCTGAAAAGAATTTATCTTCTGAAAAATGAAGATTAGTCAATGAAATAAATTCATAGAAAATTCCTGTACAGGAATTAATTGACAGAAATTCACAGCTTCAACTTCAAGCTATCTATGTGGACCTCACTCCATTCCTAAGAGCTCCATTAAGGGGAGTGCATAAGTACGCCAGTGTGCCTACTGTTCCTGAGTTACTGTCTCCCTTCCTCTGTACTTACTTTCTTTCTTTCTTTTTATGTTTATACCTATGCCTGCTATCTTGTTCATGTTTGACAAATAAATAAATAAATACATAAATAAAGTAAAATATAAATAAAGAAATAAATAAATTCACAGACAAATTTATCTGTGTGACACAGACACACTTCAAAATCTGTCTATATATCAAGTATCTATCTATCTATCTATCTATCTATCTATCTATCTATCTATCTATCTATCTATCTATCTATCTATCTATCTATCTATCTATCTATCTATCTCAACTATCTATCTATCTGTCTGTCTGTCTGTCTGTCTGTCTGTCTATCCATCCATCCATCCATCCATCCATCCATCCATCCATCCATCCATCCATCCATCTATCTATCTATCTATCTATCTATCTATCTATCTTTTATCTATCTATCATATATCATCTATTTTCTCATCTATGTGTATCTATCAAATCAATATCTCAATTTAATCTCTATCTGTATTATATATATATATATATGTATATGTATATATATATATATATATATATATATGTGTGTGTGTGTGTGTGTGTGTGTGTGTGTGTGTGTGTCACATGTTTAAGCTGAATTTGAAAATTAAGGGAGACTAGGATAGATCTATTTCGGCCTTATTTTGGCCTCATCAGCTAGCCATACCCACTGGGACTTGAACCTGCAACCTTTGCCTTGTAAGGCAGAGAATTAACCTCTAGGCTACAGTATCCAATCCCTTCAGCTCTGTACCAGGGATATATACACATACATACTACATGTATTTATCTATGTATAAATCCCCCATCTATCCCACATCTATCTGTCTGTCTGTCTATCTATCTTCTCTCTCTCTCTCTTTGTTGTAGATATAGACTATATTACAAATAGGGTAGGCCAAAGTAAAAAAATTAAAAGAGCAATAACCATAATAATGAATAATACATTCCTTTGCCAGTGGACATGCCACAAAGATTAAACATAAGAACAAAATGGCTGGCATTGGCCTCAGCAGGAATAGGATGCTTCCATTATAAAGGAAAACCTCAGGCCCTTTAATGAAAAATGTTTGAAAATTGTAGCAAAAAGTTATGAAAACTGGGATCGCTGTATGATGCAAAAACTGAACTACTGTTGAATTGTGTAAGATTATATCCAATATATGAGATTTCAAAGATAATTCAAAGTGGCAAACATATCTATTTCTCCTTCTTCCTCCTATTTCCCCCCAAAACAATAACATTGTGAGGTGAGTTGGGCTGAGAAAGTCATCCAGCTGAGTTTCATGCCTGGTGTCTTAACCACTAGACCAAACTGGCTCCAGAAACATGTAGATACTTTGGTATTCTTTAATTATATTTTCCAACTAGGGTAGGAGGGGTGGAAGGTGATAAGGATATATTATAATTTAGCAGGTGGCATTTTGAACATATTTAACTGTGGGCTCAACATGGCCTCTGTGGATACAGTGACTTTAGTCCTAGATTTGTGTGGTAGGTCAAATAAAATGAATGTGTTGCAATCATATAATGAGAGACCTACTGTATATTTAAAATAACTCTCCAAAGCTATTTGGGGAAATCTGTGGGAGATATTTTTGGATCTAACAAAGATACAATATTTGGAATCCAGAGAATATATTATGGGTACTCTCTCAAAAAAAGCTGGCAGGAGGGATTTCTCTGTTTATAAATTGTCTTCATGGAGTCACAACCAGTCACAAAATAATCATGTGGCTACTTGTTTGTTTAACGTCTTGCTAGAGAATAATTTCAAACTTCCTTACTCTTTCTGTTTTTCCTGACTTTTTGTTTCTGAGCACAAACTTTTCAGACAGATGACAAATTGTCACTAAATGCTTTGTTTAAAAAAGTTTTTCAATCTCTGGGGCTCAGAAGCATTCTTATAAATAAAGATGGTAGTAAGAGACTGGCACTTCGCTTCACAACATTTTTTTTTAAAAGACTAGAACCATGAAAGTTGAGGTACCACCATTGTGAAAAGTTTCCACTGATTAAATAAGCCTCCTGATTATCTCTGATTTGCAGTTTAGAAGATCACATGGCATGTTTGTCCCATTATGCTATTATCTTCTGAAGCATCAGAAGAAAGGTCTTTCATACAAGACAAAAGTTGCAATTATGGTTTATTCAACAATCCAAAATTAAAGCAGTTTAGCCTGCTCTTTTTCTTTCCCTGTACTTGAGAGATGATCAAATGTGGCACAGAATTCACCATTCTGATGTGTGGCAACTTCTTCTTGAGGGTGGAGCCAACATCTAAGTATGGGATGACATCACCCATTGAGCTAATCAGGACTGAGTCTGAAAATTGTGTGTCTCTGCCACTGTCCTCATTTCCCCCTCTTTGACTCAGTCCTTGGCTTGACAGGATGTGTGTTCCATTTTTTGCAACTTGGACCATTGTTTTTATCCTGTTTTACAAAGAACTGTGAGTTACTGTGAGTTTCTGCTATGAACACACATAGCCCGCACTGTGTTGACAGCGGCAGAAACTGCAGCTTCTGCCACCTTCCCTTCAACTGAGCCACTAGCTGAGGCCATATAGTCTTCCTGAAGGAGGTTCCTTCCTCAGCTTTGGCCCTGGGTGCTTCTGGCTCCAACCATTTGTATCAGCTGCATTAGGTTCAGTGGGCTTTGCTGGCATTTTGGAAAGAACATAAAATCTATCCTAAAATATGTATTTCACTGTAACAAACACAGATTATCAGAAAAACTCTCCCTGCTCTCCTACATACACGTATATTATGGCCCCATCATTTTGAGCTCTTATCCCCTCCCAAAAATTGAGCATGGCCCTTGGTCATTGAAAGGCTGTTCACCCAAACATGTTTACAATTACAGGTGATCCTCAACATATGATGATAATGAAGCCTGCCCATTATGGTCTTATGTCATAATGGTTGTAAAACTTTTAAAACAATTAGGATCCTTTTTGAAATGGTCATTAAGTGAATTGCCACAGTGATTAAATGAATTCTCAATTGTTAGCAATTGCCTTGGTCATTAAGGAAACCAATGGTTCCCTATGGGCATGGAAAACTAAAAGTGAAATGCTGGTTTGGGGCAAAACTGTAGTAAAACATGGTCATATAACTGTGAAATGCTGCAAACATCTCTACAGTTCCTATAAATGCAGCTATATTGCCTGAAGTATAGAGGGGTGCCTGACCATTGAACATTCAAATCTGGATTGTAAGTCCCCTTTTTTGGGTGAGTCATAACTTTGAACAGTCAATAAGCTAGGGGTTCCCAATCTTCAGTCTGTCAATCGGCACCGGTCCGTGGCATGTCAGTAACCAGGACATACAAACAAGTGAAGCCCCATCTGTAATATGTAGGCAACATACAAAACCACAACCCCTCCAACCCAAGGGAAAACTGCATGGAACCTGTTGTGTACTGATGTACAGAGTAAATTTGCATAGCCACTCCTGATTGGTGATTGTAGCGGCAACAGAATTGAATGGCTGCTACTGGCTGGCAGGGTTTCAGGAAAGCCCTTAAAAGTGGCTTCCCTGCAGCTCACCAACAGTTCTTTCTAAGTAATAGCTGAAGCTCAATAAAGGTGCTGAACTGTTCTACATCTTGACTCTTCATTCCCATGCAAATCTAACCGAACCGAACCTTGGTGTTCAAAAAGTTGGAGGCCACTGCACTAAGCGACTCTAAGTAGAGGAATACTTCTACTGTAAGATTGCTCTTCATGTGAATTCTGCCCAGATAATTCAATATAATCCATGAAATGAATTATCTAGGCATTTGGGGGAATATCTAAGGTCAAAATAAGCATTCAGTGCATTCAATCTCACTCTCTATGGTTTGTTGGGTGTCGGTAGTCAGTTAATGGCCATTTGCAGTTGTAACAATTTCACCCTGGATGGTGAAAGAATAAAAACTGTCGTTTAGATTTATGTAGGGGATTATGGGAAAGTTTTGGAAATTAAACCAATCCAACACATAAAATTTTGAGGATTATGTGTATAAGAACTCCTGAGCTTGTTAGGTTCCCTCAGAGATGAGAGACTGTGAACAGGGAATCCTTGTTCTTTGGAACGCTCCCAGTCTCATCACATAAGCACCCCTCTGGGGCCCCTTGTCTCAGGAGGTCTCTTGAATGCCACACTTTGGGTAGGAATGTGGGACTTGAAAGCAACATTCCTTTGCCCTTCAGCACATCAGTCTTCCCTAGTGAATAGTGCCCGGAGTTCTTTGGCTTGTTCCATATGGAACAATTGATCTCTTCACTAAATTTGCCAAGAATAATCAATTATTTCTGCTGGCTATAAATTATCAGCCTCCTCCTTCACCCTCTTTAAAAAGAGAGAGAGAGAAGAAGGAAGAAAGGAAGAACAAGTCAAAAAGAAATAAAGGGGTGGCTATAAAGCAAACATCTGTCACAGCCAACGATGACCAGAAGTGGTTTAGCACTGCGGGAGAGAAAGAGGCGCAGAAGGAGCCTCAAAGCTGTTTTCACCTGTTCGTTTCTCAGGCCCTCGAGTTCAGCAAGGACAATAAGCCATTTCAGTAGTACTGTAGACTCTTCTATTGCCATCAAGGAGATCAGGATCTGTTCATCTTGATTGAGAACCAGTCAGTGCAATCCTTTGCACTGAAGGATATAGCTCATAAATTCCAGAAGTCTCTGGGTCTGGCTCTATTTTATTTACTTTATTCATTTTGTCAAGTACAGATTGGTAGTATACAAAGATATAACAATGTTTATATACATGATACTAGCAGGAGAGAAACATTAGGACAGGGGACTGGTGCACTTATGCATGCCCCTTACTGACCTCTTAGGAATCAGGTGAGGTTAACAATGGATAGTCTAAGCATCACAAAAGCACATTCTACCAGATCTTCTTCCTTACTGCCAAGGGATGCCAACAACATAATATCATATTTTTGCAAAGGCTTAAACATGTTACATTCACTTCTGAAATGCACTTTTTATTTGAAACAGAAGACTGGCACAGAAAATGGCTCACTGTTTGGAAGTACCGGTATAAAGGCAACTTGTTCATATTTCATGTTTAAACCCTAAGCTTCTAGCTGTTTGCGGTCAAATTATCCCTTCTTTTCTACCTTAGCTGCCACTTTTCCAGCAAGAAATTGTGTTCTCCCTTTTATATCTAGACCAAATCATTTATATCGGCATTGAATCAAATAAGCCTCCTTCTTGGGCTGTAACAGTGTGACTGAGAGCTGCAGGTGGAAATAAGATGGAAGGTGCAGATTACTGTGAAAAGGAATCACAGGAGGTGATTTAATATTAGGAATGCTGCCAAGGAGAGGAAATTTCCTTCATTTATTTGCTACAATCTGCTTTCTAAAGATAACTTATTGTCAGAGGCAAGTGTATTAGGGAACGCCTATGGATGTCAGATGTGAATGCTGTATGCAAGAAATAAATATGGCAATTACCATCACATGAAGTCCTGCCACTGTTCTGTCATAACCTCGTTCATGATGGTTGATCACATCCCTTGCAGATGTCCTTGGGCCAAGGGAAGACATCAAGAAGGAATTACTATTTTGATTGGATTGGGACCAGGCTACTTTCCTAAAAACAAAACAAAAACAAATAGAAAATTGACTTGCTGTAAAGTCTATAAAGACTGCCCAAAGTCATTATCCAATTAGTTAGTAAATACATCATTCAGGATGCTGTTTTAAAGTCCTCCATTTCCCTGTATGGAAGGTTGTAGAGAGCAGGAATATTTGAATGAATCAATGGATTATCATTCTTGCACCTCAATAGTTGCCCTTTTGTGAATGGCCAGCCTCCCAATTAAGTAGACATTTTCAGAGAATCCATTGACTTGCCCACAAAATCCAGTATGTTCCAGCAAGAATTCCTTTTCTACTTCTGTACAACTATTGCAATAGTAGAAGCTTATATTGTTTGGATTCCCCATCTCTCTTCTCTCTGGTCTAAATTTAGTGAGCTACTTCTATTTTTTAAATCAAACTTAGGGACTGGGCCATTTGAACTGACTTCTTGGAACAAATCAGTGGAAGGATGGAAGAACTCCAGAAAGGTAGAGTTTTGACACAATAGTTAACTTCTTGGTGGCATGGCTTTTTGTTGGCCTATTTCTTCTGGAAATAATAATCTCATGGATTGTTTCACAGCAATGTCTAAAACTGAATTTCTAAAGTTCTAACCCACAACAAGAAAAAAGCAACGTGAGCAAATATTAAATGTTTGATTTCTACCAAAATGTGAAAGATCTTTCTCTTTCACCAATAATGTCAAAGAAAAACAAACTAACACGGTCTTGGCAATTTTCTTCCTGAAGTCTGCCAAATCATTGCTGTCATAGTTGCACTAATTGTAGAGTTGTTCAGATAACAAGGCACAAATCCATTCATTGGACTTGACCACTTGACAGGGCAAACTAAATCAAAATCGAGAAACTATTGAAAGGATCAACTAGATATCCAAGGGAAAACAAAAACAGAAAACATTGTTCTAGCACTGACCACTCAAAACTGAAGATTTTGAAGCCCAAATTCCTGGAGTTCAGCTAGGTTCCATTGGCAGACATTTTGGTTGCGTGAAGTTACATTTGATATGTGTTGTGATTCTGGAAAGAAAAGACAGCTACCATAGTCTATTATTAACCTTGGGTAGGGTGTACTGTAGGCCATATCATGCCTCTCCGGGTACTCCTTATGAGGCAAATCCTACTTCTGAGTAATTCTTTACTTGTAAGACTAGAACTACTTTTGCCTTATCCTTGAGATGCAATGTAGTTGGTTTGTTTTTGCCTTAGTGAGGAGCATAAAGATCACATCAGCTAGCCTTCCACCAACATTTGATGTATAACTCTCTTTACAGAAGTTTGCAGTATATAAATAAAAATGAATTTTCTCTTTGTGAGAGTTGGAACTTTTAGTGCCTTATTGAAAAATAGAATTGTTGAGCATGAAAACCTGACCATAGGCCCATGTATTTGGTGCCTCACAAATCAGAACAGATATGTATTTGTAGAATTTGTGTGAGGGAGGAAATCAATCCATTTGGTGTTTTATTTTATTTTATTTTTTCCTATACTTTTTGAAGTTAACCGCTTCAAATAGGGATTTTTCTAATCTCAAGGAAGTGCTGTGTAACTATGAAAGGAAAAGATTTGATAAACATGATTTTGGTTTACAAAGGAACTTTTATCACACTTTGTTTCCTCTGTTATCTAACAAGGTGGGAGGAGATCTGGAACATGAAAGACTTTATCAAAGTAAAGGACAGTTTAGGTTTGGGGTTGAATCCAAAGCACACTCAACTTACATAAAAACACTCATTCATTTCACTCATTCGAGTTATTCATTATGTAAAATGACTCCCACTTCTGAAGGTCAAATTAGAAAAAGGCAAAGTTTGCAATGATTTTCATAAAACTATGTTAATTGTATTATGTTGATCACCTAACTCAACCAGAAAATCTCAGAACCCTACTGGGCTCAAATCGAGCAAATCACAATGAATTTTTCTGTCTGGAACATAGAAGATATTAATGGAACATAATAAAGCTCAGAGCTATTCTGGATCCAGCTTAGGAAGACCTAAAAGTATTCTGGACTTCAGTTCCACAAAAACTAGACCCTTCTCAAACTTTATAAGGTTAAAAGTGGGGAGAAAGAAAGTTAGATAAAGAAACAAATGAATAAATAAATAAATACTGGTAAATGCTTTAGTTTGTATAGGGCTGGAAATGATTTTGGAAGTCCAACCACAGAAGTAGGAGTCCTCATCTGCTCAACCATCTAGCACAAATGGTTATCCAATCTTTTGTGGAAAACCTTTGGTTATACCCAGAGATGGGTTTCAGAAGGTTCAGACCAGTTCTGAAGAACCAGTAGTGGATATTTTGAGTAGTTCCAAGAAACAGTAAATACCACCTCTGACTGGCCCCATTCACATCTATTCTCTGCCTCCTGAGTCCTAGCTGATTGGAAGGAAATGGGGATTTTGCAGTAGCCTTTCCCTGGAAGAGTGTGTGAATGGAGATTTTACAATAACCTTCCCCGGACATGCCCACAAAGCCATGCCCACAGAACTGGTAGTAAAAAAATTTGAATCCCACCATTGGTTATACCTCATAACTCTGGGAGACAAGCTGATCCGTTGCTTAATAGAAATTCCTCCTTATTTCCACTTTGGATAGCTCTCTGATGTCCTTCTACTCATTGCTTTTTTGTCCTCAGATTCTACCCTCAGATTCTATGGAGAATAAATTGACATCCTCTTCCCTATGGCAGCTGCTATGATGTCTCCCTTCAGTCTTCTCTTTGTTAAATAAATATACCTAGTTATTTTAGCCATTCTTCACAGGATTTGGTCTCCAGACCTAGGTATGAAGATCTAATGTTTCTCAGAAGAGGCAGTGCATGGACTAAACATATTACCTGGTCTATATGTAGGTTCTAGATCTATATGTAGGTTCTTTCATGTTAGAGATACTGTACATGATATTTTCTGAGCTGAGTTTTCACCTTTGAATGGCAAAATGTGAGGCCAGGACAAAAGTTAAATTCAATTGATTCAAATTATTTTTCCTTGTAATTATAATTAAAATGTATTTAATTAAATATAAGAACTATGCCAGCTCCGCAGCCATACTGTATACTGTATATATTTTATTTTGTTTGCAAGATGAGGAGATGATACAAGGTGAGGAACCAATTCAATAAAAATTAGATATCTGGAGCTGGAAAGAATTTGCCGATCATGGATATCAACATGTACTGGGAGGCCAAACTTTTTAGCTTGTTTGTACTACTTGCAGAAACCTAATATTAGTCAGTAAAATAATGAGTTTGTGTCTTAATTTTTACCCGACTCAATTTTTCCACTGAGGTGGGATAAAAAATGCTCTGGGCTGAAAGACAGGACATGGACCAGCTACCTAGCTAAGTAAATCTGCTTTTGGATTTTTTGAAAACACCCAGGAAATGAAGCTCCTGGATTCATCTCATACACATGAGGTTTAGAATGTTTTCAAGTGATGCTTGTTGGGTGTCTTGATGCTTACTTTACTGGTATAAAGCAGCAAACCTCAAGCATCACTCTTTTTCGAAACAGCCAAACAAGAGAAGGTCTTGGATGGTGATTTCTCTCACAATGCATCAATTGAATTCAATGGCAATACTCCACTAAGAATCCTATGGTGACTCATATATTTGTGTAAGAACTTCCTCATATTACCCTTAAAAATGTAGCCAATGTTTTATTTTATTAACTATTGCTAGTTTTGTGCCTTGCTAGACTTCATAAAGACTCCCATTGTAAAAAAAACCTCACTCTTTTGTACAGTTTTTCAAGTAATTGCTTTTCCATCAAAATAAATGAGATTTTTGAAAAATCTGTGCCAGAAATGTTGAACATCACTTAGAATAGCATTTATCAATTTTCAAGGGTTCCCGAGGTAATTTTTCAATAGTATTTATTTCCCTATCAGAAGAATAACTAGAACAAGAAAGGCTACGTGCTCGTGGTCTTACGCATAGAAATCTAGTCACGTGGAGACATTATGTTCAAAGTAAATTTACTTAGTAAATACTGTTGTCATGAGAGAGTAAACAAGTAGCAATGGGTATAATAAGAACTAGACCAATGCTTTGTGTACAGCTGTATGTAATGAATATTGAAATGTATAATCACTTTACCCTGTGAAGACATACAGTGCAGAGCCAACAGGTAGTGTAATATACACAATACTGAATGTCTACCATGGCACTCTTAGGAAAGGAAAACACACAAATGGAACACCACATTCCACTTGTTAAATGATGCAATGTCCAGGTGAATATTTAATGGGCCATGGTAAAACTTGAATGACATGGTACAGTCCATAAATAATTATGTGAAACAGATAGAACAGAGCCTCTTTTTATAAGAACCTATTACCAACTTGCTTTGTGTGATGTGTGTTTGTGTGAATAAAATTATTTTTAGTTTCTCTAAGACAAACACAGGTCATTTACCAGGTTTAGTTAACAAAACAAAGAGGCTGAATCCAGACTTCAACAATAGCTTATTGTATTTTAGCATTTTTAAAGTTTTTCAGTCTGAAACTACCGTATTTATTTATTGATTACATTTGTTTGTAATCCATCTCATGGCAAGGCATTAGAACTTAGAATAACTTTGTCGCTTTGAATGTACACTAATCAGCATACATTAGAATGAAATTTCATTTCATACAGCTCTCTCTCACCTCCAATATACACATATAGATTCTCCGAGTCTATGGAGAGGGGCGGCATACAAATTTAATAAATAATAATAATAATAATAATAATAATAATAATAATAATAATAATAATAATAATAGACTCAAGCTCAACCCGGATAAGACGGAGTGGCTGTGGGTTTTGCCTCCCAAGGACAATCCCATCTGTCCGTCCATTACCCTGGGGAGGGAATTATTGACCCCCTCAGAGAGGGTCCGCAACTTGGGCGTCCTCCTCGATCCACAGCTCACACTAGAGAACCACCTTTCAGCTGTGGCGAGGGGGGCGTTTGCCCAGGTTCGCCTGGTGCACCAGTTGCGGCCCTATCTGGACCGGGACTCATTGCTCACAGTCACTCATGCCCTCATCACCTCGAGGTTTGACTACTGTAATGCTCTCTACATGGGGCTACCTTTGAAAAGTGTTCGGAAACTTCAGATCGTGCAGAATGCAGCTGCGAGAGCAGTCATGGGCTTACCTAGGTATGCCCATGTTTCACCATCACTCCGCAGTCTGCATTGGCTGCCGATAAATTTCCGGTCACAATTCAAAGTGTTGGTTATGACCTTTAAAGCCCTTCATGGCACTAGACCAGAATATCTCCGAGACCGCCTTCTGCCGCACGAATCCCAGCGACCGATTAGGTCCCACAGAGTGGGCCTCCTCCGGGTCCCGTCAACTAAACAATGTCGGTTGGCGGGCCCCAGGGGGAGAGCCTTCTCTGTGGCGGCACCGACTCTCTGGAACCAACTCCCCCCGGAGATCAGAACCGCCCCTACTCTTCCTGCCTTCCGCAAACTCCTCAAAACCCACCTTTGCCGTCAGGCATGGGGAAACTAAACATCTCCCCCTGGGCACGTTGAATTTATACATTGTATGCTTGTGTGTATGTATTTTAGTATATGGGGTTTTTTAAATTTTTCAATATTTTAATTAATTGGATTATGTATTGGATTGCTTTTCACTTGTTGTGAGCCGCCCCGAGTCTTCGGAGAGGGGCGGCATACAAATCCAAATAATAAATAAATAAATAAATAAATAAATAAATAAATAAATAAATAATAATAATAATAATAATAATAATAATAATAATAATAAGCCCATTAAGAAGACAAGATAACCAAATAAATACATATGCATATACTACCCACATATATTATATGACACAGAGAAACGATACAGTCTAGTTCAGATGTATACATGTACATGGTGAGAAAAACGAAACTTGAGAGTTTACCAGATGGATGGCCTAGGAATAAAGCTGTTATAGAATCTGGTAGTTCTGCTAGCAATACTTTGAAATCTCCTCCCAGAGAGGACCAGCAGAAACAGACCATGAAGTGGATATGTGGGGTGTCTAACAATGCTTTGAGCTCTAAGCACATAGCACTTATGAGCAATATCTTGACTGACAGGAAGAGAGCTTCCTATAAACTTCTCGACTGTCCTTACTATGCTCCGTGTGGACTTTCTATCTGAGGCACTGCTGCCACCAAACCAAACAGTGATGCAGTTTGTTAAAACTGCTCAACTCTGCTCATTCAGGTACAAATATGTCACAATATAAAACTCTCAAATCTCTGTATGAAAAACCAAATCCAAAATGCTCTTTTCAGTTCTTTTCAGATCTGCACTAAGAGACGTGCCAGGTCAGCTATAGAAACATAGAATATTGAGGGCAGAAAAAGACCTCACGGTCCATCTAGCCTGCCCTTATACTATTTCTTGTATTTTATCTTAGGGTGGATATATGTTTATCCCAGGCATGTTTAAATTTAGTTACTGTGGATTTACCGACCACGTCTGCTGGAAGTTTGTTCCAAGCATTTACTACTCTTTCAGTAAAATAATATTTTCTCACATTACTTCTAACCTTTCCCCCAACTAACCTCAGATTGTGCCCCTTGTTCTTGTGTTCACTTTCCTATTGAAAACACTTCCCTCCTGAACCTTATTTAACCCTTTAACATATTTAAATGTTTCGATCATGTCCCCCCTTTTCCTTCTGTCCTCCAGACTATACAGATTGAGTTCATTAAGTCTTTTCTGATACATTTATGCTTAAGAACTTCCACCATTTTTGTAGCCTGTCTTTGGACCCGTTCAATTTTGTCAATATCTTTTTGTAGATGAGGTCTCCAGAACTGAACACAGTATTCCAAATGTGGTCTCACCAGCACTCTATACAGAACAGCTATGACTGCTTCTTCTCACATAATACCAGCAATTGCACTCGAACACTGCCCAATCAACTTTTGAAGGCAGGTCTGCTCTGATTGTGGTTTGAAGCATATTGTAAAGCAGGTAAAAAGGGGCAGGAGGCCTGTCATGTATACACTAAATTCAGACGGGAATGCCCATCCATACAAGGTATAGTATCATCTTGACCTTGAAGTAGATACACTTCCTCATCTGAAGGCCCAAGACCAGCTGATGTAATGTCTGATAACTGGCAACTTCAAATCTCAACCAACAATTGGTCCGTGTTATGCATTGGCAAAAAGAATCAGAACACAAAATACAATCTTGGAGAACACAACCTTATAGATGACCCTCACTCTGTCAAGGACCTTGGAGTCACCATTCCCCGTAGGCTGCGCGCCCCCCAAAATACCCCCCGCACCCTTTTCCATGGGCGCGCAGTCCCCATCCCCCTGCCAGCCCGCGGGGGGGGGGGCGGGGAGGCGCCGGCAGTAGAAGGCGCTGCCCCCGCCCGCCCGATCCGCTCCCTCTCCTCTTCCGCCAAAAGAAACGCGCGGAAGCTGCCTGATTGAGCCCCACGTTGCTCCACCCCGCTTCGTCCTACTTGCCATCCTCCGTTGTGTTTTCAGGGGGGGAGCGGCGGGAAAGCCCTGTGCCGGCCAGGAAAGCTGGGTTTGCTTTCCGTGAAAGCAGCGCACCTTTTAAACATGCTGCTTTCCTGCATCTCTTTCCTGGGGGGGGGGAGTGGCATCAGCGCCACCCCTCTATGAGCAGCAAAAGCCTCAGTGACTGGGCTCTGTCATTGAGGCTTTTGCTGCTCGTGGAGGGGAAGGCGCCGATGCCGAAAGGCAAACGGCGCGCCCCGCCGCTTAGGCTTTTGCTGCTTCTGGAGGGGTGGGTGCCAATGCCAAAAGCCTCAGCGCCGTTTGGCTGCCGGGGGCTGCCGATTGGCTGCGCGGGTGAAAAAGCAGGCAGAACGCGCGGCGTTTCCTCTCGGAGAAAAAAAGCCGAGCAGTGGGATAGAGAGAGATTGAAGCCGGGCTAGCTGAGCCTCGAACATTTGAGCGATTGTTCGATCAGGGAGCTTCTCTCTCTCCTCCCTCCTCTCCCCGTCTTCTTCCCTCTTCGCTCGCTCCTCTCGGGACCGCAACTTCCCCCCCCTCCAGGAGCAGCAAAAGCCTAAGCGGCGGGGTGCACCGTTTGCCTTTCGGCTCCGTCGCTTAGGCTTTTGCTGCTTGTGGAGGGGGGGTTGGCGGTGCCGATGCCAAATGCTTTCCCTCCACGGTGGGGGGTGCAGGGCAGGCACAGTCATCCCCAGGAGACAAAGAGGGAATGAGAGAAAGGAAAGAGACAGAAAGGGACTGAGAGAAAGAAAAAGTGAGAGATAGAAAGGATAGAGAGAAAGGGACTGAGAGAAAGGAAAGAGAGAGAGAGAGAGAAAAAAAATAAGAGAGAGAACGAGAGAGAGCAACAGAGAGAGAAAGAACAAGAGAGAGAAAGAACAAGAGAGAGAAAGAACAAGAGAGAGAGAGAAAGAAAATAAGAGAACGAGAGAGAGAGAGAGAGAGAAGGAAAGCAAGAGAGAAAAAAAGATAGCAAGAGAGAGAGAAAGCAAGACAGATAGGGAGAGGAAAGGAGAGCGAGAGAAATGAGAACAAAAAGGGGAGAAAAAAGGAGAAATGAGAAAATGATTGAGGCAGAGAATGAGAGGAGAGAGAAACAAGAGAGAGAGAGAGGTGATTCTTGAAGCATATGGTAAAAAGCATCCAAATAATAAGAAACCCCCCCCAGCCCACACCTGTTTTTGAAAAGAATAAAAGAGAAAAAAACCCCAGCCCTCAACTGGTTTTGGAAATGGTTACACACCCCCACATAAGGGGGGGGGAGAGAGAGACAGGGATGGAAAAAGAGGAGAAGTGAGAGGGAGAAGGAATGAGGGAAAAAGGGAGGAAGAGAAAGAAATGAGAAACATGAGAGAGAAAAGGGGAAAGACAGGAGAAGTACCCAGAAATAAGACAGTGGTATAAATTTCAGGAGGGATGATTGAAGATTGACTGTATTTATAAGGGGATGTTACATGGGATTGTATATATGAGGGGGTTATTTATGTATGTATGTATGTATGTATGTATGTATGTATGTATGTATGTATGTATGTATGTATGTATTTATTTATTTATTTATTTATTTATTTATTTATTTATTTATTTATACCTCTATGCCGCCCAGTCCCAAAGGGACTGCATTGCTTGGAGTACTCATATCTAATGACCTAAGTGCCAGAGCCCATTGTAACAACATTACCAAAAAGGCACTAAAAGTTGTTAACCTAATCTTGCCAGCTTCTTCTCTGGCAATATTAATCTACTCACCAGATCATACAAAACATTTACTAGACCAATTCTTGAATACCTAGCTCACCTGTCTGGAATCCACACTGAATAATAATAAATAATAAATAATAAATAACTTCACCCCATTCTTAAGAGGTCAGTAAATGGGTATACGTAAGCGCACTATTGTGCCTACCATCCCTGTCCTACTGTCCTATTGCCTAATTTACCTGTACTTACTTTGCTTTTATTTATATCTTTCATACATAACTATCTTGTACATGTTTTGACAAAATAAATAAATAAATAAATAAATAATAAATGGTCGTTTTGTTCAGTGAAGGCAGTAAAGGCTATTTTCAAAGAATGTGTTAAGGATTGATGACTCTTTAATGCAATGCAAACTTTATTGCACATAGAGTCTAGAATGTTTATTCTGTTTGCTTTTTAAAAATAGAAGATCCAAAAGAGATGAAGCTAATGCATTCATAATAACTAGTAAGTTATTGTAGACTGGTCAATTTCAATAGATGCACCTTGTAATAAAGGCCACACTTGCTAAAATTCCCCTTTTTGAACAATTATTGAAGGCAGAACAATCCTGTCTTTTTTTGATTCTGCCCACCCACTGACTAGACTATTGCAAAACTATAAAATCAAAACCCACCACCTCAATCTACCAGTCTTTTTTCATAAAGGCCTTTGCTGAAAGATTTTTCTCTAAGAACCTCTGAAAATTCGAGTGCGTAATATATTGACACATTGGCTCATATTCATATTGTTGTTGGCACTCTTAGCGAAAGCTTTAGGAAGCCCAACGTTCATAAAAGGAGTGTTGATTTCCCTTCCCAAATAATGTTTACCTCTAGACTAATACTATAATCCAGTTCTTTAGTACAGTTCTTTTACCACATGGAGTTGCCAAGTGAACCCTTTCGTGTAAAAACTTGATCAGAATGCAGTGATCTTGAAGAATAGACAATATTCCCCACCAGTTGGCTGAATCAGCCTTAGAACAAGGATTCTTCGCATTCTGAGATCATGTACATGTAGCACAAGTATAAATAAGTTTGGTTGTTAGGGTTTTCCTCAGCCCAAACAATGGAAATTTGAGCTTCCTAGTAAGTTGGGCATTTAACTGTTGTTCAAGGAAGCGATAAAAAAGCAGACTCAAATATGCATATAGAAAGAAGGCTCCTTTCAAAATGTAAGGTGGTGATATTTAATTAATTTAATTTAATTTAATTTATTAATTTAATTTATTAGTTTTGTATGCCGCCCCTCTCCAGAGACTCGGAGCGGCTCACAACAATAACAACAATGTTAACAAATCTAATACATTTTTTTAAAAAAAATCTAAAAACCCATTATTAAAACCATAAACACATACCATACATAAATAATATATACCAAGGGGCTCAATTTCCCCATGCCTGACAACATAGCTGGGTCTTCAGTAACTTACAAAAGGCAAGGAGGGTGGGGGCTGTTCTGATCTTTGGGGGGAGTTGATTCCAGAGGGCCAGGGCTGCCACAGAGAAGGCTCTTCCCCTGAGGCCCACCAGACGACATTGTTTAGTCGACGGGACCCGGAGAAGGCCAACACTGTGGGACCTTATCGGTCACTGGGATTTGTGCCACAGAAGACGATTCTGAAGGTATTCTGGAATCTAAAATAATCTCTAAAGTAGGTGAATCTAAATATATAATATTTTTGTGCTGTGAGTTTAATGTGTTTGGAACAAATCAGTGAACCTGAGCCGCACATGGAATTAAAATACTCACTAAGTCTACATCCTATAGAATGTACCACATGAATCCCAGCGGCCGATAAGGTCCCACAGAGTTGGCCTTCTCCGGGTCCTGTCGACCAAACAATGTCGTTTGGCGGGCCCCAGGGGAAGAGCCTTCTCTGTGGCGGCTGCGGCCCTCTGGAATCAACTCCCCACAGAGATTAGAACGGCCTCCACCCTCCTTGTCTTTCGCAAATTACTCAAGACCCACCTTTATCGCCAGGCATGGGGGAACTGAGACATCCTCCCGCAGGCTTTTATATTTTATGTTTGGTATGTATGTGTTGTATGGTTTTAAATTGATGGGGTTTTAGATATGTTTTATTTTAATATTAGATTTGTTTCACTATTATATTGTTTCTATTACTGTTGTGAGCCGCCCTGAGTCTTCGTAGAGGGGCGGCATACAAATCTAATAAATAATAATAATAATAATAATAACAATAACAATAATAATAATAATAATAATAATGGTCTTGACTTCCTCCAAAATGATTAATATTCCAAAACACTTAATCTGGGCTGATTACAGATAGCCCTTGATTTACACATATTCATTCAAAGTTACTACAGCACTAAATTCTTTTTAAAACTTACAACCAGTCCTTACACCTAAGACCATTGCAGCATTCCCCAAAGATCAGAATTTGGTTGCTTGGCAACTGGCATATATTTATGGAGGATGCAACATCCTTGGGTCACATAACCACAAACTGTTACCTTTATAAATGGTTTCTGTTGTGAGTGCTCCTTGTCCACCTGTGGTCATGTGTGATTCTGAGGATGATGAGCGAGGCCTCTCTGAATACCCTGGGCCATTGCGGTTGCCATGGCAACCTCACTGACCCAGGGTATCCAGAGCGGCCTGTCTCATCCTCCTCAGAATCTGACATGACCAGAGGTGGACAAGGAGCACTCACAACAGTTTCTAACAAAGTCAGCGGGGAAACTCAGATTCGCTTATTGAATATATGATTCGCTTAACAACCACAGTGGTTCACCTAAGCATAGCCAAAACAGGATTGTAAAGTGTGACTCACTTAGCAACTCACTTCCTTGTCAACAGAAAATGTGATCAGTTGAGGACTATCTGTATTACTCGCACTGTTTCTCTTGGTGTGACGTGAGGCTACTTTTCGCTCATTCCAACTGCTGATTTAGTTACTCCTTCTTACAAACACAGAATGAAAGCCACTCAGAGGATATAAAAAGTTTTACTTTCTTCAGATTCAGATCTAAGGCCAAATGCTAATAGGAAGGCCCCACTATCATTCTTTGCTAGGAGGGCTGCTTGGCCTAATTTAGAATTCATCAGATCTTTCAAGACAATCATAAAAATCAAGTGGGGGGGAATGATTGTCCGTGAGCATGGATGGCTCAGGAATCCTGGGAGTTGAAGTCCACAAAAGGGCCATCACTCCCCACCCATGATAAAGATGATCTCAGTGCTAAAATGTCTAGGTCTAGAGCCGTCATGTTTTCCTAATTTTAAAATAATACGTTTTATTTCCTGAATTTAGGAGCAAATTTGAAATGTTAAAAGATGTAGCAAGTAGTACTCCAATGGTTTTCTTTTTCGGGTAATTTTTTAAATTTTTCTTCTCCAATCACGTGTACAGAAAAAAAAGATACCATTAATTTTAAGTTACATTACAATATATCATTTTTGCAATTTTTGGTATACAGTACATAGATTAACCAATGCTACCTCCTTACCATTTGACATCTGAACAGAAAATAATTATTCCAATTCCTTATATGATAAGAAAGAAAAAAAGACTGTTAGCCAATAGACATTTTAGGCTGTTACTATCCTTAATCACATCAAATTAATTAGATCACAATGCTTCAATTTTCTCAAAATCTCCTCCATATCAATTTTCATGTATACTTTAAACCCTCTTCCATAATAAATGCCCTTTAGAATAAAAGAGAAAAAGAAAAATGACATTAAAGGAAAAGAAAAGGAGCAAAAATTTCCAATTACCTCCAGAACAGTATTTAAATTAAATCCAACCATTGCTAAAAAATAGTTAAAATATATATAAAGGGGGCAAAAAAGTATATCCCACATATCACCAAATTACTAAACCAAATTATTTATTTAAGCACAAAAAAAATTATCCATTTGAGCTAGGGAGATTTAAATTTACGCCTCTCTTTCTGATTACACACTGTGAATACACACACACACACACACACACACACACACACACACCCCAATCAGTTATATGTAGCTACTTAGTTTCTGATCCTTCCAAATCTGTATATAGTATAGCTAGCCAAAGACATTTTGTTACCTGAGCAAATATGGTAAAACTAAGTTTTAATTAGAAAGAAAGAAAGAAAGAAAGAAAGAAAGAAAGAAAGAAAGAAAGAAAGAAAAGAGAGAGAGAGTTTGGTGTTACCTTTTTGGTCTTTGTGCCAGTAGCAAGTCAGTTGGAGAGCATTTGTTACCAAACCTGAAAGCAACAGGTGTAGCACAGCTCTGAACAGCTGCTACCTTAGCCTGATCAATGGTAGGTTTGGTCTTGGGAAATAAATCTGAAATCTTTCATTTAGCATGAAGCTTATTCTTTCTCCCTCTGTTCTGCGCTTTCAAAATGAATTCCCCCACCCTTCCGAAAGTGTGTTTTGTTTTTGCACTAGAAGAGCATAACTCGAGGACTAGATGACCTACAAGGTCCCTTCCAACTCTAATAATAAATCAATAAAACTCCGTTCTCACATTCTGACTCCAAATTCTGCAATGACAGCTCCCTCTCTATTCTTAAAATGCTTTTGCCGTACAATTCTCACAAGGAAAATAGGGTGTTTAATTTGCTGTCCGCATAGTAGTCATAACAGAGATGCCGGTCATAAGGTCCTCATTTTAATTTACACTTCCAATAGATTGAAAGACAGTTACTTTTCACACTTCACATTTCTCTGTGTTTTGCAATACAGCCTTTAGCTTTTAAAACTGCATATATAATGGATTTGGAGAGGAATGATTTAGCATGACCAAGACTGACATGGTCTTCAAATTACTTCTCTCCCCATTCATATTTTTTTTATCTCTTTTCATGCCAAACCTTATCATTCTTAAAGGAAACTGAAATACTTCTTTAACAAAAATAGCCTTCCCATCATATTGCTTTTTTGTCTCTTATTTGTGGAATACATATATGGAATGGCAATGCAAGTCTGTTCTGTATGTTATTATGTTCAAGCTTTTAAGCAAAAGGAGAATAAAATTATTTCAGCATCACTCATGAATAAAGAGGATAGGTTGCCCTGATATGATTCCTGACATTAATATTTTTAATATGACATTTAACATGACAATCAAATTTTTGGGAGGTTTAAATTTAGCTATTCTATTTATGGTGTATAGAAATTATCAGTGGCTGAGACACAAGAATTACGTGGTCTGATATTACAAGTTTTTATATAATTTTATGTTAACACCAGAGAGGAAGTCCATCCAAGATTTCGCATCTGCCTTTCCTGAAGCAATTGCTATATGAGAGAGATCAACAGTTTTGACCAACACTGTGCAGATTCACAGTGACATTAGTGTCTCCTCCAAAAATTCAGTGATTGCTGAAATGTCATGAGGCCATCACAGTGTTGTGTAAAATCTTGCGAAAACAAGGTCTGAAGAACTTTTAAATGTTTTGTTTTGCTTTTAGATCTTATGCATATTATATTAAGTGCTGTTGTAAAGCGATATTCTCAATGCCACACAGTTGGATGAAATTTTTGAACTTCAATCCGATTTCAAAAGCTGTCTGGCAAGGCTCATTCTGGATCTCTGACAAGTCATCTGTTCATGCTGTTGGTCTTTCTGGGTGGAGTAGACACATGAAAGAAGGATGGTAGAGAAGGAAGAAAGCAGCGGAGAACAAAAATGTGATGTTGACTATCATCTCCAAAGTTCTCTTCTTAATGGGGATCTAACATGTTATATGTTGTGAGTCGCCCTAAGTCCTCAGAGAGGGGTGGCGTATAAATCCAATTAATAAAATAAATAATCAATCAAACAAACAAACAAACAAACAAACAAACAAGACAAAAACTCCCCATCTGGGCATAAAAATCCTTCTTGATATGGGTTTTGTGGTTTTCAGAAGTGCATTTATTCTGTAACCCTCATCCTCAGGAGAAAAAAAAGCCAGGGAAGAAGTAAGGTTCCAAGCTGAAGACTTTTATATCTGATCTGCAGCCAGAAATAGAGAAAGAACGGAAAAAAAGTTGCTGGTAGTTGGATCCTTAAGCTATAATAACTTCATTGCCACCCACTTGGTACCAAATGCCTGCTGGCTAGGGGATAGTAATTTGGGTTTAAGGAACTGGCCATCTACTGGTACATTTCCCCCCCAAAAAAGAAATACATGTATTTACTTTCAGGTGACCTAAATTTGGTCCTTATTTATAAATCTCTTGGATATAGGCTGATTCATTTAATTTTTTAAAAAAAATCTGCCACATATGTTCTGATTCAGTTCAGCTAGCTATTTTGAAGCAGAAGACCACACAGCAAGTTTGTCTGAGAAAGAAATTCTCTGGTGAAGCTAGGTTTTGGCCCTTGTGTAACATTGCAGTGCCTAAGAAAAGTTATTTAAAAATGTCCTCCCTCCATCAATTTGTCAATAACTGCAGATAGTGACCGGCTTTGCCTGCCACTTGGCACTCTATAAATTGCTATATAAATAGAGGAGGTCAGCATCTCTTTAGCCTTTCTGTTCAGAAAGATGCATGCAACTAAACATAGAACACCAGCACTCAGAAAAAGATGCTTTGTTGATATACAAACTCACCGTCTCTAAGTTCCAGATAATCTTTGTCCAGACATTATTTGGTTACATTAAGTTACTAGGCTACTATACAACTCAGCTGCAAATTTAATGAATTGTACTTTCCTCTTAAAGCTGAGTTATTGAGTTGGCATGCATAGGATTTCTTTTTTACGAGGGCTAATTTAGTTTGCATATATTTCTGGAAAAATACCCAATGTTATAAAGTTTCCATGACAGCTATAGGACAGCAATAAGAAACGGTGGGCAGCTTGTCCACCATGGCTTTTTTCTAACTAAGTCACTGTAGGGAATATTTTTAGGTAGGTTTGCATCTAGTTTCTGCAGTGATCATATAGTTCATTAAAGCTTGCATTTAAATCTCACTGGATCAAAACAGGGTCCAACTCCAGCCAAACTCCAAAAGAACAGAGCAAACAAATTAGGTGTTGGAAGCAACACCTATATACAAATTTATTTCTGATTCAGATGTGACACAAACATTGGAGCACAGAACTTCTCCACTGTCTTTAAGCCACTGAGCCACTATGCCTCTTTATGATCTGGTCAAAATTGGCCTTCAGCAATTCCATTTGGCAATTCCATTATCTCATGCTGTAATTAAGTACATCTACCCTACCGGTACTCTCTTCTTTCTATCCATGTTTCCCAAGATTGAAGATTTCTCAACAAAGGCAGATTTTCATATATGTATGTCTGAAGTACTGTAAGATAATACAAACTTGGTCATTTGTGCTTTGAGTAAAAAACTGGATTGATTTCCCCACCAATGATCCATGTGGTGATTTTCTTGATTCTTCTTCAAAGTATAGACAACATACTGTACATCTCCAAATTCTCCAACTTCAACATTCATAGCATCATTCCCCTCCCCTCAAATTTTGATTCTTCAAAGTTTAGAAGTGGATGGATGGATGAATGGATGGCTGGACAGATAGATTTAACTATTTACATATCACATGGGTGTGCGTGTGAACATTACCTGCAGAATATTGGCCTTTATAAATATGGGCATGTCTCAACATTTGAATATCTTTTCCATGGTTTCCATTCCAATCTTAAGAAGTGCTAATCCTCAGTGTTCTTCCTGTCTATTTATTACATTAATACCTTTGTTGGCAATTTTAAGGCTAGCCTTAAATTTGAAAATGAAGATATTTAAGTGGTAGGTAGCTGTTTTTAATGTGCTTGCTGAAATTATTTGACTTTTATATTTATTTATATTTACTTTATTGAATTCCCTTAGTTTCATTACTAGTACTTGTGCATCATTTACATTTCAGGTTTCGGAGTAGTGATATCATCACAGCAAATCACATTCATCAACTAACTTTCCTCAATATGTACTCCAGGCTGAAATTAGGGCTCACAGAGTTGACCTTCGCCAGGTCCCATCAGCCAGACAATGTAGTCTGGCGGGCTTCTAGGGGAAGAGTCTTCTTTGTGGCGGCCCCGGCCCTCTGGAATCAACTCCTCCCAGAGATCCACACTGTCCCCACCCACCTGGCCTTCCGCAAGGTACTAAAAACCCACCTTTGCTGACAGGCATGGAACCATTGAGTTTTAACATCTAGCCATAGTCAACTATAATGTTTAATGTATGATGGGATGAATATAGATGACTGGTTTTAAGAATTGGGGTTTTCGAGTATTAAGTTAGATTTCTTATATATATATTTGTATTTACTTCTGTTGTGAGCTGCCCTGACTCTGTGGAGAAGGGCGGCACATAAATTTAAATAGATAGATAGATAGATAGATAGATAGATAGATGGATGGATGGATGGATGGATGGATGGATGGACGGACAGATAGATAGATAAATATTCCTGTGCTGTGCATAAGTTTTGCATAGGAAGAATGAAATTTTCAGGAATTTCTATTTTAGGACAGTTTAATTAGGTGAAGACAGTGAAAGGCCTGCCTATAATCAATGAAGCCCATATGACCATTCTTTGACATTCTCAGTTACTTAGTATGCATGATGTCTTTTGCTCCACAGACTTTTCTGTAGCCAGCTCATACATCTGGCCAGCTTTTTTCTATGTAGAGCATTCATCTGTCTTTGATGGTGAGATTTGGTTGGAGATTATCTTTCAACATCCTTAATTGCAGATGCTAATAAAATATTGCTCAGTGAGGCAGTCCAAAAAGTCTTAAAGGGATAGCATAAGCATATTAAACATTCCATTTTATCTCACTTTGCAGTTCCTCACGTACAGTACTTACCTTACACTATCACTGTATACTGATCTAAGATTGCCACAGAACCTGTATATAAAATTATAAATGGCAGAAAATGAAAATGGAGGAAATTTCTTTCATTTTTCATAGTACTCGAAGCTAAGATTGTCTAGTGAAACTTGAGATTCAGGACAGCTGAAAACATGTTTCTTTGCAACATATATTGTTAAAATATAGAATGTTAAGAATGCATGATAGATAAACTGTAATCATGGGCAATATTTTGGATGACTTTAATTGGGGATTAGACAAGGTCATGGAAGATATGATTACCAATAATTGATTTTCATAACAACTTTCAATACTATCTTAGCCTTCAGCATTAAATTCAGTGTGAGTCTTATGATCAGTTGCTATGGAATAGGGTGGTGGTATTTTACTCATATCTTGTTTGTTTGTGATTGGTTATGGTGAGAATGAAATTTTGACTTAGAATACTATATGTTAGGTGAACAGCGTTGTTCTTATATTTATTTTATTTTATTTATTAATCAGATTTGTATGCAGCCCCTCTCCGTAGACTCGGGGCGGCTAACAACAATAATAATACAATGTAAACAAATCTAATATTTAAGTTAATTTTTTAAAAAACCCAATTTAAGAAACCAATCATACATACTGACATACCATGCATAAATTTTATAAGCCTAGGGGGAAGGGAAAGTCTCAGTTCCCCCATGCCTGACGACAGAGGTGGGTTTTAAGGAGCTTACGAAAGGCAAGAAGGGTGGGGGCAACTCTGATATCTGGGGGGAGTTGGTTCCAAAGGGTCGGGGCCACCACAGAGAAGGCTCTTCCCCTGGGTCCCGCCAAACGACATTGTTTAGTTGACGGGACCCAGAGAAGGCCAACTCTGTGAGACCTAACTGGTCGCTGGGATTCGTGCGGCAGCAGGCGGTCCCAGAGATATTCTGGTCCAGTGCCATGAAGGGCTCAACATGAGTTGGAGTTTTCTTGTTCTTATGATGCTCCTCTGATTTCATGTTTCAGTATTGTTCCTAACTGCACACTTGGCCATTCTTCCAAAGTACAAAGAAGCTTACTTCTATTCGGGAACGGGGGGGAGGCAGCCGGAGTGGGGAGAATTTAGTTATATATATATATTGCTATAGCTTTCTGTTATAACAATTAGATGCAAAAATTATATATATCGACATAATAACTATATAGCCAAATCTGAAAATGGCGACTTCAAGTCAACATTCAGCTACAAAACATATCTAGCAACCTATGGCCAGTCAAGAATAGTGGCTTGTGTGCTATCCTAAAAATGTTTATTTGAGAAAACTCTGTTTCAAAAGTTGTAAGAAAGAATATACAGTGTTCCCTCGATTTTCGCGCATTTGAACTTCGCGGAAAGTCTATAACACGGTTTTTCAAAAATATTAATTAAAAAATACTTTGCGGGGTTTTTCCCTATACCACAGTTTTTCCCACCCGATGACGTCATGTGTCATCGCCAAACTTTCGTCTGCCTTTAATAAATATTTTTTTAAATAAACTTTAATAAATAAACATGGTGAGTAATAATCTGAATGGTTGCTAATGGAATGGAAAATTGCAATTTAGGGGTTTAAAGTGTTAAGGGAAGGCTTGTGATACTGTTCATAGCCAAAAATAGTGTATTTACTTCTGCATCTCTACTTCGCAGAAATTCAACTTTCGCGGGCGGTCTCGGAACGCATCCCCCGTGAAAATCGAGGGAACACTTTATATATATTGGGCAAGTAGTTGATGTACCCAATTAAACCTCAACCACATCTACTTGACAGAGCGTAAACTTAGTGTTGCGGAGCTTAATTTTAAAATGCAAGAAAACAGGCCATCAACCCAGACAGGATTCCTGATGGATCCCTGTGGGATTATTCCAGTCTCCGATGTGACTAGTCTGACTTTCAGCTCCCATTCAGGTGCGTGCAGTTTTGAAACACTATAGCCCGGTCTCTGAAGTTTAGACCGTGCAACCCCTGTAATTAATCATAGATTCTGAGGGAAAAGCCATGCCCTTGCAAATGGACGACGGAATGGGCCTCTGCCTGGTCGCGCCCAGGGACTCCAACAGGTTTTGAATGTGTTGTTTGCTGTCCTTGTTTTGACTTTGAGACTTGGCTCCCTGTATTGAAATGCCTCGAGGCCAGATAAATATGAAAAGCAGTTTGATTCAGGCCCTTGTAAGCAAGATTCTCAACCCAGGTGTGATTCTATTTTTCTCCTTTTTTTTTCATTTTCCCTTGTTTGCTGTACAACACAAGAAGTGTTGTTCGGGCAGATACTTTCCACAGTACAAATCACTTTTCCCCACCGCTTTTGCTATGTTGGAGCAGAATTTATTTATTTAAAATAATCAACATCATATCATGAAAAAAATACTGGAGGGGGGAGGGAACTGAAAAGGTAATGGTGGAAAAAAGAAAGGGGGGGGGGAGAGAAGTGAAAGAGAAAATGAAATGAACAATTGCTTACACAAGTGCCCTGTACATTCCTGACATTCTGTCAAGTGTTCAGAGCTGCCAGGCGTGATGTATGCAGTTCACCTGTCATCGTTTGATGGAACAGCAAATCTGTCACGCTGAGGTTTTTTTGGCTGCGCCAAGGACCTTTTGCCCTTTCCTCCCCTTGAATTTCCCACCGGACCATCCTTAGCCTTTGAAATATTTCCAGTTAAAGATCCCCTCAAGTCCCGCTGGCAGTTCAGCATTTTAACACCTGTGCCTGACAATGTCACGAAGGAAGCTCTAATGGGCTCCTCTCTCTCTCTCTCTTTCTCTCTCTCTCTCTCTGCTTCTTGCCAAAGCCTGCTGTTCTCATATTTTCTGTGATTTTGCATTACCAACTGTTGACCAGTGATGGGCTCCTACGGGTATGGTCAGGTACCCTTCTGGACTCTGGGTACGTTTTTCCTATCACAGTAAATGAGGTTGAATGTAGAATAGAATAGAATAGAGTAGAATAGAATAGAACTCTTTATTATTGTGAGCCGCTACGAGTCCTCAGAGAGGGGCGGTATACAAATCTAATTAATAATAATAATTAAATCTAATAATAATAATAATAATAATAATAATAATAATAATAATTATTGTATATTACTATATAAATTGTATGTGTATGTACACACATACATGCATTGACAGCTCTTCTAAAACTATGTACAAGATTTTTACTAATATTGATTGTTTTTTCATTGCTTATTTGACCCCTATGGCAATCATTAAGTGTTGTACCACATGATTCTTGAACAATGTATCTTTTTCTTTTATGTACACTGAGAGCATATGCACCAAGACAAATTCCTTGTGTATTCAATCACACTTGGCCATTATTATTATTATTATTATTATTATTATTATTATTATTATTATTATTATTATTATTATTACAACACAAGAAATTTGTCTTGGTGCATATGCTCTCAGTGTACATAAAAGAAAAAGATACATTGTTCAAGAATCATGTGGTACAACACTTAATGATTGCCATAGGGGTCAAATAAGCAATGAAAAAACAATCAATATTAGTAAAAATCTTGTACATAATTTTAGAAGAGCTGTCAATGCATGTATGTGTGTACATACACATACAATTTATATAGTAGATAATGTATATTTTTGTGTGCCTTTGTGTAATATGTATGTACACATATGGCACATATACATAGAATTAAATAGTATATTTTGGATGTTCAGTAATAGTATGGGAAATTGTATCTCTTTGAGGTGAGGAGAGGCCAGGCGCCCTAACCCAAACCCTTGACGTGAGTGACGATTACCTTTAAGCCAGTCACATGACCTTTAAGCCACTCCCCAGTCATATGATCGTCAAGCCACTCCCACCTGGTCACTTGGCTGTCAAGCCATACCCACAAATAAGCCACACCCACAGTGTGGTAGTAAACATTTTTTGCAGCCCTTCACTACTGTTGACCCATCCCTAGTAGAATGGCCTCTTCACATGGGATGCAGTGATTACATGGAAGAAACAGCAACAACTGATATGAAATGGCATGTAAGTCACATGGGGGAACATTGATGCATGGGACAAAGAGCATGCTACCAAATGGAAATGCCTACAGTGCAATGGTCCAATAAAGCCCCACCACACAAGAGCTTCCCTATATTTCAGAAGTGGTTCAGCATTCCTAAATTGTTCTTTACTGCCTGTAGCAAATTGCTTCGTTCTTTGGATCGTTGGGTGTTTGTGCTACTGTCTAAAATGAAATGCATTGATGGTGATTTGGTGGTCACCATCTACCTTACTCTTTTTTGATCCAACAGAAGAAAGAATAAATAGATGGAAGATGGCAAACCTGAAACAATCCAGGCCAACTAGTTGTGCCATAATTTGTGAAATTCTTGGAATCATGGATTCTTCTAAAAAGCCAGGGTATAATTTGGGAATGCCCTTGGAATCAGGATTATATGTGGAAATGTAAGTGTCACTGATAATTCAACAGTAGTTTTATTAGATTGCTTCTGATCTTCTACTGTGGCTTTACTTTGACAAAACCTACTTTGCTTTCTGGAGCTGCTCCTCCATTTTAATTACTGGCAGAATCTATGATTGACAATCAATGCAATACCCAGACACTTTGAACAAATTGCATTTACTGCCTGTCTATTCGTTGCTGGGTTCAATTAAAGTTGTTGCTATTTTCCAAGAACAAACAAATTGTTTGGGATCAAGTGTTCTGACTTTGTCACCAAATATCTGCCTGGGTTTTGAGGTCAATTCTGAACCCTATTCCAGTCAGGACTCTAAATGTCCTTTCTCAAATTGCATGTATCCAATGAGGCAAGTTCCCTTAGGATGTCTTTTGTTCGGTTGATGAGACTGCAATCAGCTGGAAAGAGGCTTATAAAATGAAAAATAAACATTTCTGTATACCTTGAATACCTTGTAATATGCCCATCTGAAAATCTTTGTGTCTTCTTTTCCTTAATTTTAATTATCCTCTTATCGAATTGAATAAAAACTGGTAAGAAAAAAAACATTTTATTTTTCTCATTAGTACTTTTCCATCATGTATACATTTATCGTGTTGTATTTTAGAACCTTGGTGGTGCAGTGGTTACACTGTAATGCTGCAAGCTACTTCTGCTGATCACTGGCTGCCAGCAGTTTGGCAGATCGGATCTCAGTAGGCTCAAGGTTGACTCAGCTTTCCATCCTTGCAAGGTCGGTAAAATTGCTAGGGGCAATATTTATTTATTATTTATTTATTGGATTTATATGGTGCCTCTCTCTGAGGACTTGGGGCAGCTATGCTTACTCTCTTTAAACTGCTTAGAGAGGGCTGCAAAGCACTATCAAGCAATATATAGAACTACGTCGCCTAAAACACAATCTAAGTATTGCCCACAAGATCATATGCTGCAATGTTCTACCTGTCAATGACTACTTCAGCTTCAATCGCAACAACACAAGAGCACGCAACAGATTCAAACTTAATATTAACCGCTCCAAACTTGACTGTAAAAAATATGACTTCAGCAACCGAGTTGTCGAAGCGTGGAACTCATTACCTGACTCAGTAGTGTCAACCCCTAACCCCAAACATTTTTCCCTTAGACTATCCACGATTGACCTCTCCAGGTTCCTTAGAGGTCAGTAAGGGGCGTGCATAAGTGCACCAGTGTGCCTTCCGTCCCCTGTCCAATTGTCTCTCCTTATCTCATTTATCTTTTCTTCCTTTCAAATATGTTCACCTATACTTTTATATCTTTTCTTCTATTCTTTTCTTTGCATATATTATTACATATCTTTCTCTTCAATGTGTATTATGTATTGGACAAAATAAATAAATAAATAAAATAAAATAAATATAAGTCTAAATTCTATTGCTAAATGCTATTCCTATTAGTGATTATCTTCCTTCCTGCTGGTTATTAAACGTTCAGAAGAAGAAGAAGAAGAAGACAATTGTAGTATTGTCCTCTTCTACCTCTTCTGAACTTTTAATAACCAGAATTTTGAATATTATTACTTCTAATAATTAGTAATATGTTATGATAGATTATTTATAACAGGTTCTTACTTATTGCAATTTTTTTTACCAATGTAAAATTGATAACATTTTAAAGCTATCTTTTAAACAGAGATGCTTTCTAAGGCAGGATAAAATTTATTGAACAAGCAAACAAAGAAAGCTGTTGCTGAATCATTTTGAAGAAGTTGTGTAATTCTGACCATGTTTAAAGAATAGCCCAAGATAAGAACAAAAGAACTTCGTTGGATTAGATTAAAGGACAATCTAATCAAGCATTCTATTCCCTATATTGGTCAACCAGATGCCTTTAGGAAAATCACGAATGAGGATACAGAATGAGTCAATAGAGTTCTCCCAGTTTTGATCCTAAATATGCTTGCAATCAGAATCAGGCCTTTTCTGATTGTGAAGGTAACCACCAGCCACCATGATACTGCCTATTGATCAACTTATTGTTTATAAATTGCAGAAATTCTTTTTTGAAATTATCCAAGCTGGGGTATATCATTACCAGCAGCTCTCAATAAAAACAAATTGCTTTTATCTGTTCTGAATTTATAACCATTCATCTTCATGACTAAGGGTCAGAGAGTACATTCACTCTGGAAGGAATTTGGGGAAAGTTTTTCTGACTTGATGCTTCATATGTTGTCTTTAATTTGGGTTTGGTCGCACCTTTTGTTCATGAGAGTTTGGAACCTATAGAACGCAACAAAATCAGCTTCAGGATTTGTGGTTCAGTTCAAGATGTAATTACTGTCCTATGCCACCTGGAAAGCATTGGTAGTTAGGATGGTTCCTTTTTCTCTCTCTGTGTTTTAATAAAGAGCCATGCTTTTTCAGGAATTTATCTAGACCAAGTTGTAATGCTGAGAAAGGTAGCAGAAGTGTATATTAACAGACAAAATTCAAAGTTTTTTTCTAATATTTAAAGAGAGCACAATTCTCTATTAAATAGATATGATTAAAGAATAATTTTACCAGTAGCTGTGTTCACTGTGCATGCAACATATGCTTTTCCCCATTTATCCTTCTAAAATAAATATTGGACTTGCTTATGTTATTGTTGATGTTGGACCTATCTGGCAATGGCTCTGAGATCTTTCCAAGTTTGTACTGTTTTCCTTTCAAAGAGACAATCAGACTATGATAAATAATAATTTTCATTGTAATCTTATTCTTGAGAGAGTCTGGAGCCTTTTATGATAGCAGCCATCTAAGAAACCTGACAAATATTTAAAAGATTAAATACTTAAAGGTATATCTGTGAGAGTAAAATGAAAACCAAGTTAAGGCCTAAAGTATGAATTGCTCAACCACATTAATCAGATTGTGTATTTTTTTTAAAAAACAAACAGGCGTATGTCATATAAAAATACAGTATCTTCCTTTCTAAGGTGCCCTAAGCATTCTTGCCCCATAGTAGAAAGTCTGCAGGGTGGTTTTTTTTCTGTGAATACATGATCACAACTGAATCCAAATTTTTTGTTGCTAAGTAAAACAGTTGTTAAGATAATTTTGCCCCATTTTTTACACCAGAGACAAATTCCTTGTTTGTCCAATAACACCTGGCCAATAAAGAATTCTATTCTATTCTATTCTATTCTATTCTATTCTATTCTACAACCTTTCTTGCAACAGTGAATCCATCTGATCACTAAGCAAATCTGGCTTCCTTCGTTCATTTTGTTTGTCAGAAGCCAGATGGGAAAGTTACAAATGCTGGTCACATGATCCAAGGATGTTGCAACAATAATAAATACATGCCAGTTGACAAACATCAACATTTTGATCACATGACCTTGGGGATTCTGCAATGGCTTTAAGTGTGAAGACCAGTCACAAGTCACTTTTTCAGCGCTGTTGTAACTTTGAATGGTCATTGAACCAATGGTTATAAGTTGAGAAATATCTGTACTTGTTTTCTGCAAACATATTTCAGCTTCTACTATAGTCTTTGGCTGTCTCCATAAAGCTGTGTTTGCATTTCTCTGAAAAATTAGTATTGTGTGTTATAAATTGTGTTTAATAACTGAAGGTAAAATATGCTTTAGGACTTTGTAAAACTTCACAAGGAAAATTCTCAGAAAGATCTGAAAGAACATGTTTGGCAGATATTGTGGTGTTACAGCTTACCAGTGTGCCAATGGGTCAACTCACATAATGTGCATTTGCTCTCTCCAATCCTTTTTATGTTTTCTGTTAAAAATATTTATCCTGAAACTCTTCCTATAAAGAATATAATGACTTCTGTGTGCTTCTGAAATTGAGTACAACTCATTGTTGTGAAGCCGCCCAGAATCTGTTTTTGTTGGCATTACTGAAATTATTGGGAAGGACTGAGATTAGATTATCTGATAACGTTGGGTGGCAACATTGATTATAGGGTGAGTACATTACCACAGAAAAAATGGGAAAGCTTGATTGATCATTTGCCATCAAGTTGGTGTCGGCATTTAGTCATTACTTAGATTTTCTCCATGAACATCATCTTCCATTAATCTACTTTTACCCATCACCTCCCACATATGACTATATGACTGTAACTTTGTTGCTTGTATCCTTACAATTTATACTGACTGTTTCCTAATATGGTTTGATTGCTTATTTGTACCCGGACTATCATTAAGTGTTGTACCTTATGATACGCCTTAAACAAGATCTAAGTATTGCCCACAACATCATATGCTGCAACGTCCTGCCTGTCGGCAACTACTTCAGCTTCAACCACAACAACACAAGAGCGCACAACAGATTTAAACTTAATATTAACCGCTCCAAACTTGACTGTAAAAAATATGACTTCAGTAACCGAGTTGTTGAAGCGTGGAACTCATTACCGGACTCCATAGTGTCATCCCCAAACCCCCAACAATTTACCCTTAGATTATCTATGGTTGATCTATCCAGATTCCTAAGAGGCCAGTAAGGGGCGAGTACAAGTGCACTAGAGTGCCTTCCGTCCCTTGTCCTATTGCTCTCCTATATCCCCTATACCTTTTTTCTATTCCTATATCTCTTCTTCTATTCTTTCATTGATATGTTCTATTACTATATATTTTTTCCTATTCTTTCTTAGATATATTTTACTATGAGTATATCCTCTATAACCTTCATCATGTATTTTACTATGTGTGTATATATATACCCACTAAAATCCTCATTGTGTATTGGAATAAATAAATAAATAAATAAATAAATTCTTGATGAACTTATCTTTTCTTTTATGTACACTGAGAGCATATTGCACAAATTCCTTGTGTGTTCAATCATACTTGGCCAATAAAATTCTATTCTATTCTTTTAACAACCCTATAATCCCTGATGGGGTGGAGTCAAGGCAACTGAATGGAACTAGCAGAGTGCTTTAATGGCCGGATGCTCTTCCTGTCACCAATGCGGAAAATTGTTCAGCAGATATATTTTCAGTGTGTCCAGAGAGAGAGATATCTGCCTCTAACTAGAATCAAACTTCAGCCTCCTGATTGTGAGGGGAAAACTCCACCTCTACACCACTACACCACCCCAGATTTTCTTCATGACGATCTGTCTACAATCTGACTTCAGGTCTTCCAAGAGTGCACTCATTACCAGTGTAACTGAGTCAGTGGTGAAATGCAAATATTTTTACTAGTGGTTCTGTAGGCATGGCTTGGTGGGTGTAGTGTGGCTTGGTGGGCATGGCTTGATGGGCGTGGTAGGGGAAGGATACTGCAAAATCTCCATTCCCTCCCCACTTCAGGGGAAGGATATTGCAAAGATCTCCATTCCCTCTCCACTCCAGGGGAAGGATACTGCAAAATCTCCATTCCCTCCCCACTCCAGGGGAAGGATTCAGCAAAATCCCCATTCCTTCCCCACTCCTGTGGGAAGGATATTGCAAAATCTCAATTTCTTCTCCACTCCAGGGGAAGGATACTGCAAAATTTCCATTCTTTCCCCACTCTAGGGGAAGGATACTGCAAAATCTCAATTCCCTCCCCAGTCCAGGGGAAGGATACTGCAAAATCTCAATCCCCCCCCCCACTCCTGGGGGAAGGATACTGCAAAATCTCCATTCCCTCCCCACTCCTGGGGGAAGGATACTGCAAAATCTCCATTCCCTCCCCACTCCTGGGGGAAGGATACTGCAAACTCTCAATCCCCCCCACTCCAGGGGAAGGATACTGCAAAATCTCCATTCCCTCCCCACTCCTGGGGGAAGGATACTGCAAAATCTCCATTCCCTCCCCACTCCAGGGGAAGGATACTGCAAAATCTCAATCCCCCCCCACTCCTGGGGGAAGGATACTGCAAAATCTCCATTCCCTCCCCACTCCTGGGGGAAGGATACTGCAAAATCTCCATTCGCTCCCCACTCCTGGGGGAAGGATACTGCAAAATCTCCATTCCCTCCCCACTCCTGGGGGAAGGATACTGCAAAATCTCCATTCCCTCCCCACTCCAGGGGAAGGATACTGCAAAATCTCAATCCCCCCCCACTCCTGGGGGAAGGATACTGCAAAATCTCCATTCCCTCCCCACTCCAGGGGAAGGATACTGCAAAATCTCCATTCCCTCCCCACTCCAGGGGAAGGATACTGCAAAATCTCAATCCCCCCCCACTCCTGGGAGAAGGATACTGCAAAATCTCCATTCCCTCCCCACTCCAGGGGAAGGATACTGCAAAATCTCCATTCCCTCCCCACTCCAGGGGAAGGATACTGCAAAATCTCAATCCCCCCCCACTCCTGGGGGAAGGATACTGCAAAATCTCCATTCTTTCCCCACTCTAGGGGAAGGATACTGCAAAATCTCAATTCCCTCCCCAGTCCAGGGGAAGGATACTGCAAAATCTCAATCCCCCCCACTCCTGGGGGAAGGATACTGCAAAATCTCCATTCCCTCCCCACTCCTGGGGGAAGGATACTGCAAAATCTCCATTCCCTCCCCACTCCTGGGGGAAGGATACTGCAAACTCTCAATCCCCCCCACTCCAGGGGAAGGATACTGCAAAATCTCCATTCCCTCCCCACTCCTGGGGGAAGGATACTGCAAAATCTCCATTCCCTCCCCACTCCAGGGGAAGGATACTGGAAAATCTCAATCCCCCCCCACTCCTGGGGGAAGGATACTGCAAAATCTCCATTCCCTCCCCACTCCTGGGGGAAGGATACTGCAAAATCTCCATTCCCTCCCCACTCCTGGGGGAAGGATACTGCAAAATCTCCATTCCCTCCCCACTCCTGGGGGAAGGATACTGCAAAATCTCCATTCCCTCCCCACTCCTGGGGAAGGATACTGCAAAATCTCAATCCCCCCCACTCCTGGGGGAAGGATACTGCAAAATCTCCATTCCCTCCCCACTCCAGGGGAAGGATACTGCAAAATCTCCATTCCCTCCCCACTCCAGGGGAAGGATACTGCAAAATCTCCATTCCCTCCCCACTCCAGGGGAAGGATACTGCAAAATCTCAATCCCCCCCCACTCCTGGGGGAAGGATACTGCAAAATCTCCATTCCCTCCCCACTCCTGGGGGAAGGATACTGCAAAATCTCCATTCCCTCCCCACTCCTGGGGGAAGGATACTGCAAAATCTCCATTCCCTCCCCACTCCTGGGGGAAGGATACTGCAAAATCTCCATTCCCTCCCCACTCCAGGGGAAGGATACTGCAAAATCTCAATCCCCCCCACTCCTGGGGGAAGGATACTGCAAAATCTCCATTCCCTCCCCACTCCAGGGGAAGGATACTGCAAAATCTCCATTCCCTCCCCACTCCAGGGGAAGGATACTGCAAAATCTCAATCCCCCCACTCCTGGGAGAAGGATACTGCAAAATCTCCATTCCCTCCCCACTCCAGGGGAAGGATACTGCAAAATCTCCATTCCCTCCCCACTCCAGGGGAAGGATACTGCAAAATCTCAATCCCCCCCCCACTCCTGGGGGAAGGATACTGCAAAATCTCCATTCTTTCCCCACTCTAGGGGAAGGATACTGCAAAATCTCAATTCCCTCCCCAGTCCAGGGGAAGGATGCTGCAAAATCTCAATCCCCCCCCACTCCTGGGGGAAGGATACTGCAAAATCTCCATTCCCTCCCCACTCCTGGGGGAAGGATACTGCAAAATCTCCATTCCCTCCCCACTCCTGGGGGAAGGATACTGCAAACTCTCAATCCCCCCCACTCCAGGGGAAGGATACTGCAAAATCTCCATTCCCTCCCCACTCCTGGGGGAAGGATACTGCAAAATCTCCATTCCCTCCCCACTCCAGGGGAAGGATACTGCAAAATCTCAATCCCCCCCCACTCCTGGGGGAAGGATACTGCAAAATCTCCATTCCCTCCCCACTCCAGGGGAAGGATACTGCAAAATCTCAATCCCCCCCACTCCTGGGGGAAGGATACTGCAAAATCTCCATTCCCTCCCCACTCCAGGGGAAGGATACTGCAAAATCTCCATTCCCTCCCCACTCCAGGGGAAGGATACTGCAAAATCTCAATCCCCCCCACTCCTGGGGGAAGGATACTGCAAAATCTCCATTCCCTCCCCACTCCAGGGGAAGGATACTGCAAAATCTCCATTCCCTCCCCACTCCAGGGGAAGGATACTGCAAAATCTCAATCCCCCCCCACTCCTGGGGCAAGGATACTGCAAAATCTCCATTCCCTCCCCACTCCAGGGGAAGGATACTGCAAAATCTCCATTCCCTCCCCACTCCAGGGGAAGGATACTGCAAAATCTCAATTCCCCCCCACTCCTGGGGGAAGGATACTGCAAAATCTCCATTCCCTCCCCACTCCTGGGGGAAGGATACTGCAAAATCTCCATTCCCTCCCCACTCCTGGGGGAAGGATACTGCAAACACTCAATCCCCCCCCACTCCAGGGGAAGGATACTACAAAATCTCCATTCCCTCCCCACTCCTGGGGGAAGGATACTGCAAAATCTCCATTCCCTCCCCACTCCAGGGGAAGGATACTGCAAAATCTCAATCCCCCCCACTCCTGGGGGAAGGATACTGCAAAATCTCCATTCCCTCCCCACTCCTGGGGGAAGGATACTGCAAAATCTCCATTCCCTCCCCACTCCTGGGGGAAGGATACTGCAAAATCTCCATTCCCTCCCCACTCCTGGGGGAAGGATACTGCAAAATCTCCATTCCCTCCCCACTCCAGGGGAAGGATACTGCAAAATCTCAATCCCCCCCCCCACTCCTGGGGGAAGGATACTGCAAAATCTCCATTCCCTCCCCACTCCAGGGGAAGGATACTGCAAAATCTCCATTCCCTCCCCACTCCAGGGGAAGGATACTGCAAAATCTCAATCCCCCCCCCACTCCTGGGGGAAGGATACTGCAAAATCTCCATTCCCTCCCCACTCCAGGGGAAGGATACTGCAAAATCTCAATCCCCCCCACTCCTGGGGGAAGGATACTGCAAAATCTCCATTCCCTCCCCACTCCAGGGGAAGGATACTGCAAAATCTCCATTCCCTCCCCACTCCAGGGGAAGGATACTGCAAAATCTCCATTCCCTCCCCACTCCAGGGGAAGGATACTGCAAAATCTCCATTCCCTCCCCACTCCAGGGGAAGGATACTGCAAAATCTCAATCCCCCCCCCACTCCTGGGGCAAGGATACTGCAAAATCTCCATTCCCTCCCCACTCCAGGGGAAGGATACTGCAAAATCTCCATTCCCTCCCCACTCCAGGGGAAGGATACTGCAAAATCTCAATTCCCCCCCACTCCTGGGGGAAGGATACTGCAAAATCTCCATTCCCTCCCCACTCCTGGGGGAAGGATACTGCAAAATCTCCATTCCCTCCCCACTCCTGGGGGAAGGATACTGCAAACACTCAATCCCCCCCACTCCAGGGGAAGGATACTACAAAATCTCCATTCCCTCCCCACTCCTGGGGGAAGGATACTGCAAAATCTCCATTCCCTCCCCACTCCAGGGGAAGGATACTGCAAAATCTCAATCCCCCCCACTCCTGGGGGAAGGATACTGCAAAATCTCCATTCCCTCCCCACTCCTGGGGGAAGGATACTGCAAAATCTCCATTCCCTCCCCACTCCTGGGGGAAGGATACTGCAAAATCTCCATTCCCTCCCCACTCCTGGGGGAAGGATACTGCAAAATCTCCATTCCCTCCCCACTCCAGGGGAAGGATACTGCAAAATCTCAATCCCCCCCCACTCCTGGGGGAAGGATACTGCAAAATCTCCATTCCCTCCCCACTCCAGGGGAAGGATACTGCAAAATCTCCATTCCCTCCCCACTCCAGGGGAAGGATACTGCAAAATCTCAATCCCCCCCCACTCCTGGGGGAAGGATACTGCAAAATCTCCATTCCCTCCCCACTCCAGGGGAAGGATACTGCAAAATCTCAATCCCCCCCCACTCCTGGGGGAAGGATACTGCAAAATCTCCATTCCCTCCCCACTCCAGGGGAAGGATACTGCAAAATCTCCATTCCCTCCCCACTCCAGGGGAAGGATACTGCAAAATCTCAATCCCCCCCCACTCCAGGGGAAGGATACTGCAAAATCTCAATCCCCCCCACTCCAGGGGAAGAATTCAGCAAAATCCCCATTCCTTCCCCACTCTGGGGTCAGCCAGAGATGGTATTTGCTGGTTCCGCAAACGACTCAGAACTTCCTCTACTGGTTCTTCAGAACCTGTTAGAACCTGCTGGATTTCACCCTTGAACTGAGTCTATTCTTCTTGATGCTGATTATTCTCTTATTTTTATTTCCTTCTACTTTTCCTGGCAAGACAGACTTTTCCACAGAACTGGGGCTCAATGGATAATGTCTCAAAATTAGGATAATTGAGCCTGGTCATTTGGCTCTCAGAATAGGAACTCTGCATTAATTTGTTTGATGATCCATTTGATGATGATGATGGCATTCTCAGGAGACTTCTTCAACACCAGAGTTAAAAAAAAAAGTCAACATACAGTACTTCCTACCTTGCTTCTTCAACATCCAACTTCTAGTCTAGAAACAGAGCATTGCTTTTGAGCTGAAACAGATATCAATAGTGAATAGATATCAATAGTGAATAGGTAGCAATAGTGAATAGGTAGCAATAGCAATAGACTTATAAGAGCTTCAATAGTGCAGTGGTTAGAGTGCAGTACTGCAAGCTACTTCTGCTGATCACCGGCTGCCAGCAGTTTGGTGGATCGAGTAGGCTCAAGGTTGACTCAGCCTTCCATCTTCCAAGGTTGGTAAAATGAGGATGCAGATTGTTGGGGGCAATATGCTTACTATCTGTAAACCACTTAGAGAGGCCTCTGAAAGCACTGTGAAGCGGTATATAAGTCTAAATGCTATTGCTATTGGTATAGATAGCAATAGTGAATAAATAGTAATAGCAATAGCACTTAGATTTATATTCAGCTTCATGTTGTTTTACAGCCTACTCTAAGCAGTTTTACAGAATCAACATATTTGCCCCAACAATCTAGGCCCCCATTTTAATTACCTTGAAAGGATGAAAGGCTCAGTTAACCTTGAGCCATTGAGACTCAAACTGCCAAACTACCATTTCACAGTACTTTACAGCCCTCCCTAAACAGTTTACAGAGTCAGCATATTGCTCCCAACAATCTGGGTCCTCATTTTACCCACCTCGGAAGGAGGGAAGGCTGAGTCAACCTTGAGCCTGCCAACTGGTAGCAGCCAGCAATCAGCAGAAGTAGCCAGAAGTAACATGTACTATTGCAGCTCACTATAATCCCAACACATCACATTTTGCAGCAGTGGCAATCTTATTTATTGATCTACTATATTCCAAGAATTTGCTCCTCCCAATAAGACATTTCTTCAAGGATCAATGTGGAAATAATTATATCAGCACACTTACAACTACAATCTTAGGGAGCCGCAGTGGCCTAGTGGCTAGAGTGCAGTACTCCAGGTTACTTCTGCTGATTACTGGCTGCTACCAGTTGGCAGGCTCAAGGTTGACTCAGCCTTCCCTCCTTCCGAGGTGGGTAAAATGAGGACCCAGATTGTTGGGAGCAATATGCTGACTCTGTAAACTGTTTAGGGAGGGCTGTAAAGTACTGTGAAATGGTATATAAGTCTAAGTGCTATTATTATTGCTATCCTTTTGTGAAGAGAGTGCCCTTCTACAAGCCAGAGAGTTGTCCTAAAAGGGATAAAACATACTCCCTTTTTTAAAACCAAGGGATCCGTAAAATCAATAACTCATCATATTATTTTTTATTATTTATTTATTTTGTCAAGTACATGATGGTAGTATACAAAGATATAATAATGTTTATATACATGATACTAGTAAGAGAAAAACATTAGGACAGGCGACGGAAGGCACGCTGGGGCACTTATGCATGCCCCTTATTACTGACCTCTTAGGAATTGGGTGAGGTCAACAGTGAATAGTCTAAGGGTAAAGTTTTGGGAATTAGGTGATGATACTACAGAGTCAGATAATGAGTTCCATTCATCAACTACTCGGTTACTAGAGTCGTATTTCTTGCAATTGAGTTTGGAGTGGTTTAAGTTTGTATCTGTCGTGTGCGTGTGTGTTGTTGTGGTTGAAGCTGAAGTAGTCGTTGACAGGAAGGATGTTGTAGCAGATGATTTTATGGGCTATGCTTAGGTCGTGTTTAGGGAGACATAGTTCTAAGCTTTCTAAACCAAGGATTGTAAGTCTAGTTGAGTAGGGTATACTGTTGCGAGTGGAGCAGTGGAGGGCTCTTCTAGTAAAGTATCTCTGGACATTTTCTAAAGTATTTATGTCCAAAATGTGGTGTGGGTTCCAGACAGATTAGCTGCATGAGCTGTATCATCTGCCTGCTTCCTTCAATACCTTCCTTCAAGTCTAGGATGGACACACCATTTTGGGATGTCTTGTGGTTTGAAGTTAATGCACTTCAAGATCCCATTGATGCCTGAAAGAATGATATGTTTTCTTAGGCATAGGAGATCCTTATTCTTGGCTGACAGCCTTCATGGTATTAACAGCCTCGGCATTTTTTTTTTTGGCACCCAGCTGTAAGATTTGGCTTGCAAATGACAAATACAACATCAACCCCGCAAAATATTTGTGCACAAAGAAGCACCTGCCTACTTCATCCTGCAAGTCCTACCACGGTGCTCAAATGAACAAAACAAACACACAAATTAAAGAAAATATCCCCAAAATGGAATCCAGAAGGCCATTTTCTTTCCCCACTCCAATGTGACATTTTTGGCATTGCCTCTCCCGAGAGCTTGTGTGTATTCACTGCAATTATCAATAGGTAGTTCTTGGCACCAATCAAGACCGGCCACTGGAGAAAGCTTGATAGCTGCCCTTGACAGAAGCAGCTGCAAAGCAGATGGAAAGCAGAGAGCTTGGATTCTTCTGCTCTTCACATTGGATTCAGCTCAGATCCCACACAAAACAGTGTTCTGTTTATTATTGCTTGCCAGCTTTGTAAACAAGTACAAATGCACTATGTCAGCTTTCTTCTTCTTGGGACTCTCCAGATGTGTTGGGATGTCGCACCCAGAATCCCCAGCCAGCATAGAAATGTAAATGAAATTTGAGATCAAATTTATCTTTTCCCCCATTACTTTTCTCCCTGCTATGCTCCACTCTTAAGTCCATTTTATGATACGATTTTCAAGGTCTGTACCTCTCTGTCTGGAAAAAAAAAGAAATTTTCTCTACTTTATAAGAGTGTGTAGATCTCAAACCTTGGAGTTATCCAAGAAGACCAGAAATTTACTAGTCACTATCCAAATCAATTCTTTTCTGTTGTTGTTTTCCACCCAAGAATCAAAGTCTTTTAAATTCAAGGATGGAGTCATTATCTGCAGTGATTAACAGATTAACAGAGTTGGAAGGGATCTTGCAGGTCATCTAGTCCAACCCACTTGCCCAAGCCGGAGACCCTACATCTCCCTCTACCTAGGATCGAACTCACAAACTCCTGGTTGTGAGGCAAGAGCTCCACCTCTAGGCCAAAACAACTTGCCTAGAAAATAAAGCCTATCACTACTTCCATTTCTTCCCCTTCTCTTTGCCAGGAAGAAGAAAGTATTACCATCCATTGAAAGGGATGGGAGTGACTAACCAAATAACTAAATTTCTATTCTGGGGTGATGACATGGTATGAGAGTCGTAGAAGTAGGGAACTTTTTAGGATAGGATTTCCAAACTTTTCTTTGCTCCAACCATGGAGTCTGGTGTTGGAAGTGGACGGGGATCCCATATAGCAATAGCACATGGATTTATATATACCACCCCGTAGAGCTTTACAGCATTTTCTGCATGGATTACAATGTAAACAGTATTTGCTTATTGCCCTGGCTTTGGAAGGATGGAAGACTGAGTCAACTTTGAGCTCCACCAGGATCAAACTGAAGGCTTATGGGCAGAGTTTTCCTGCAACACTGCATTTTAACCACCATGCTGTCAGGTGTCCCATGTTATTATCTTCTCCTCTGATCTTGGAAGAAGAAAAGTCAAATAGTCCTGTGCCCTCTTAGACATTTTATTAAGGGTTGCATGCAAAAGAAATTGACATTAAGAATAAAATAAGGCTTTTCCCTGATTTGTTTGAACTCACAACTCTTTCCCCCCTTAAGGTTATTGTTCTTTTCTTGGATATTACAAGAAAACTGCAGTTGGTGCATGAAGGTACAAAGATGAAATAGATTTGAAAGTCATATTTTAGGCCACATATGCAATAACTTAGAATGATATTATTGCTGAAGTATAATTGCATTGAACATCTTCACACTTTGAACTGTCTAAAGAGGTAGCAAAACGTTTCATTTGAAATAATTGTAGGAATAAAAATGCATTTATAAAAATAATATACTTCAATGTCCATGATGCAAAATACTAAAAGCATATTTTGAAACTGTTCATTTAGGTAACTTTATTTTAATTTGCACCAGAATGGTTGATGATAATCTCTTGTTTTCCCTCATATGTAGTACTTTGTAAAAAATACTGGATTTTTCTCTTTCTCTCTCCCCCTCTCTCATGTGGGTGTTAGTTTATATATTAAACTGTAAATTGTAAACTGTAAAAAAGATAAAACTGTTGAATATTTTGTGTCATGTTGCTTTACACACTACAGAGAACAAAACCAGATTTAAAAATTAGCGTCGTTTTAGCAGGTTTGAAGTTGGACCAACATAACATTTGCTTTGAATTATTCATTTGTATTCAGTTTCTGAAGGTCAAAAGAGACTACAGTGGTAATGCAGAAAGAACATTGATTTCATTAAAAATTTAGTTACTATTTGTAATCAAATTAACTCAGAGGTCTCAATCCTGAAGTCTGTTCTGTCAATAGAATAAATGCTTAAGGAAAGGATCCCCGAAGGATTGCAAAGGTTTATTAGCACAATTGATAATATTCTGTTTAACTGCCAGCAGATATAGTATTGCAAATTGTTCAAACTCATGGTGACTTTGACTTTTTTTTTTAAAAAAAAGAGTAAATCAAGCCAAGCCTAGCCAAATTTTAAATAAATCATGCATCTGATAAACAACTAGGTTTTTCTCACCCAAGTGCAGCCATATATAGCAATAGATTTCTACACTGTTGGTTTCCTCTCCTAGGAGGGAAAATGCAATTTTGGAAAAGTTATACTTTACTGTCTATGATGTGCTATATTATGATGGACTTGTGTGCATGTTGCTATGCACATACTATTAGACCTCTTACTTAAAGAAACAGTACTTCTGTTTGGGATTACAGTATCTAATTATAGATTTAGGAGGTATATCCCAGAGTTGGTTTGCATAGTGAGATGGGCAGCATAGAAATCTAACAAACAAACAAACAAATCTCAGTGAATGTTTTTCCAATTTTTCCAGCTATACAGTGATCCCTCGATTAGCACGGTCTCGATTAGTGCGAAACGCTACAACACGGTTTTTCAAAAAATATTAATTAAAAAATACTCCACGGTTTTTTTTGCTATACCACGGTTTTTCCCACCCGATGACGTCATACATCATCACCAAGAGTCACTTCTCTGTCTCTTTCTCTTTCTTTCCTGTCATTCTCTGCTTCAATCATTTTCTCATTTCTCTTTTTTTGTCCCCTTTTTTCTATCATTTCTCTCTCTCTTTCTTCCTCTCTCACACTCTCTTCCTCCCTTCTCTCTCCCCCCCTCCACTTGCCCACAAGAAGAAAAAAAGCAACCTCTGCCGGGCAGCTCCCCTTGTGCCCCCGCTTTGTGCCTGCCTCTTTTGGGGATTTTTTTTTCTTTTCTTTTTTGCGCTGGCGGCGGGAGCTGTTGGGGAGGGCTCTGCCGGGAAGGGCTGTGTCAGCGGCGAGGAGGACAAAGGAGTGAACGTAGCTACTGCCCCACACCGGTAACAGGGAGAGAAAGAGAGAGAGCGGAGGGCACCTTGCCGGTCCACGCCCCCCTAGATGAGCAGCTCCGCATGGCCCCAGCGCCGCCCAGGCAAAGGGGAAACCCCGAGATTGCTTGCCGCTTGCCGTATTGCAGTGAAGGAGGCGAAGCAAGGCTCCAAGCTGCAATACGGCAAGCGGCAAGCGATCTTGGGGTTTCCCCTTTGCCTGGGCGGCGGGGAAGACCAAGGGAAGGTTCCTTCGGCCGCCCAACAGCTGATCCGCTCCGCAGCGCGGCAGCAGCGAGGAGCCGAAGATGGGGTTTCCCCTTTGCCTGGGCAACGGGGAAACCCCATCTTCGGCTCCTCGCTGCTTCCGCGCTGCGGAGCAGATCAGCTGTTGGGCGGCCGAAGGAACCTTCCCTTGGTCTTCCCCGCCGCCCACACGCAAACTCCACCATCCGTGCATGTGCGGCCATGAAAAAAATGGCGCGCATGCGCAGATGGTGTTTTTACTTCCGCACCACTATAACGCGGAAATCGATTAGCGCGGGAGGTCTTGGAATGTAACCCCCGCGCTAATCGAGGGATCACTGTATTCTTCATTTATCTTCAAGTAATAGAGAAATTAGAAACATCTTTTGCCCTTCAGATATTTGTCCAATATGTATTGTGTTGGTATGTCTCGGTATAGCTAGGCTATGAGACCTTTGACATACACCGAGCAGAGAATTTTAACAGAGCGTGGATGTGTGATAAAGCCAAAGGAAAATACACAGACTTAGTTATGCTTAATAAGTACTATTTACATATAGACAAAAGATAGAAACAATTCATAATAAGCACTAAGCAATACAAGATAATAAGCACTAAGCAAATACAATAAAATACACACAAAGCAAATACACTCCCCCCTCAAGGCAAAGCAAAGTAGAAATGAGCAGAAATGAGCATTACAGCGTCATTTGAGGAAAGGAGTACTGGCGCCCTCTTATGACGAACCAGCCTAGAATATTTAACATTTAAAGTGATAGTACAAGTTTACAGTGGCAAACCCTAACAAACATGTACCCTGTACTAACAGATTGCCTCCTAAACAGCAATGGATTGATTCTAGTTCGACCCGGCGCTGTGAACTGGAGCCTCCCGCCACTGCTACAAGTTCATAGAACCGGGCTGAACCAAAAGCAATGGCAGTGGCGAGAGGCTCTGCCCACCCATCCGGGTCTCTTCTGTGCATGCGCAGAAGCATTGCGTGAGCCGGAACTAATAGCAACTACTGCTCCTAGACCTTAGGTTAGGAAATTTCAGTATTAAGGGAATGAGATTTTTTGAGAAATAAAGGTCATGGTATTTACAGGTTTCCAAGAGTATAATTATGGGAACTTCTATATTAGAGGGAGAAGATTTTAATATGTCCCTCTTAATAATAATTTAAAAAACCTACGGCAAGATGAATTTGAGAAATAAACAAACAAACAAACAAGCAAACAAACAAATAAATAAACAAATAAATAAAATAAAAATAAAATGAAAACATCCTGCAGGAAAGTAATATCTCTCCCTGAAATATTAGTGAAGAACTTACAATAAATAAGTATGGCAAATAAACACAAATGCCATAACATTAGTTTTGAGAAATACGCCTATAGATTTATTTAAACAAATACTAGTGAGATTATACCTTTATATTTGATTTACAAAGCTAAAGAAAAAAAAAAGAAAATGAACAAAGAATTTATATTTTAAATGGTTTCATTTATTTGCCTCACTTGTCTACTTCATTTGGCTTGGGTGTCCAAAGAGTGCAAGTGTGTGCAATAGCACGCCCACACCCATAATGCAATGCCCTCCCCCCACACTTGTGCACAACCCCCACTCCTTCCTCTCCTTCTGCATTGGGCTCATTGGGCTGTCTTTCCCTCTCTCCAGGGTTCAGGAAAGCCTCCTAAAGCCTGGGGTGGCAAAAAAATGGTCCAATGGGCCAACCAGAAGTTTGGAAATGAAACAGAAGTGGAGCTGCCCTACTACTAACGTTCAGATAGTTGAAACCAGGCCTCGCACACCTCAGCCCATTTCTTCTGCAGCTAGCAAAGGTTTCCTGAAGGCCTCTGTAGCTGATAACAGAGTTCCAGATCAATCTGGAGCTTTGTTATTAGCTAGAGTGGCCTTCAGGAAAACCTTACCGGTTGCAGAAGAAATGGACTGAGGTGTCCAAGGCCTGGCTGTAACTGTCCAAAGCTGAAGAAATTCCAGAAGATCTCTGATAGCGAAAAGGAGGCTGGGGGTGACGCATACAAGTGAACTTACGGTTGGCCCATTGGGCCATTTTTCACCATCCCCAGGCTTCAGGAGGCTTTCCTGAATCCTGGGGAGAACAAAAATGGCTGAAAAGTAGGCCAGAAATGAGCTGACATAAGGAAACACCTCAGATAAGGCTCCAGGTGCCGTAAGTTCACCATCACTGCACGAATCCCAGCGACCAGTTAGGTCCCACAGAGTGGGTCTTCTCCGGGTCCTGTCAACTAAACAATGTCGCTTGGCGGGACCCAGGGGAAGAGCCTTCTCTGTGGCGGCCCCAGCCCTCTGGAACCAACTCCCCCCTGAGATTAGAATTGCTCCCACCCTCCTTGCCTTTCGTAAGCTTCTTAAAACCCACCTCTGCCATCAGGCATGGGGGAATTGAGATACTCTTTCCCCCTAGGCCTTTACAATTTTATGCATGGTATGTTTGCATGTATGTTTGGTTTTACAATAAGGGTTTTTAACTGTTTTAATATTGGATTGTCATATGCTGTTTACTACTGTTGTTAATCACCCCGAGTCTATGGAGAGGGGCGGCATACAAATCCAATCAAATCAAATCAAATCAAATCACTGGTCTAGTTGATTTTCACAGCATTTTCACAGCATTTTATTAAAATTATCATAATATAAAATACAAACAATCATAGGAAAAGGGGAAGATTTGTCACTTGATTTTAAATAGTGAGCACCCAAATTAAATGAGAAAAGTCCAAAGGCTTAGTACAATAGAGAGCTGGAAATATAATATTGCAATATTCTTGAGTTGATATTGTGGATTTCTTTAGGGCTTCCACAAGAAAACTTCTTAAGCAATAACATCATTGGTTTATTGCCCTTTCATTTCAGTTTCATTTACCTGGCAAATGTAAATGTTTAAAGGGAGCTGGTTTTTCCTTTTCCATTTTAGGGGAACCACTTCCTCTCTGGCAGCATTTGAATGGTTTGAGTTATGTTTTCTCTGCTCTCCCAGCCAGCATGGCTTTTGGCAATTGGTTAATGGAAGGTGAGGTCCAAAGCATTGGAGGAACACCAGATTGGAGAAAACCATTGTTCAGCATTAGCAGAAATGAATTGTTTATGAGTTACGGAGGGAAAGTGCAAACCTGGAAAGGGCATGATTTTCTTATTTATAATATTTAGGAATTATAATTTAATATATAGCTTTAACAGAGCCGGAAGAGACCTTGTGGGTCATCTACTCCAATCCCCTGCCCAAGTAGGAGACCCTACACCAATGATGGTGAATCTTTTTCCCCTCGAATGCTGAAAGAGCGTGGGCATATGCTATTGCACATGCACAACTGCCCACACTCATAATTCAATGCCTGGGGAGGGGAGAAAACAGCTTCCTCCATCCCCTGGAAGCCCTCTGGAGGCCAGAAACGGCCTGTTTCCCAACTTCTGTGAGCCCAGTAGAATCGTGTTTCACCTTCCCCATGCTCCAAAGGCTTCCCCGGAGCTGGGGAAGGAATAAATCCCCCCATCCCCACAGATGCTCTCTGGAAGGCAAAAGCGCCCTGCCAGAACCTCTGTGAGAACAAAAAATCAGCTGGCCAGCACAGGGATGCATTTTGGAGCTGACCTAAGGCAAGAGCTTGTGTGCCAGCAGATATGGCTCTGTGTGCCAGCTGTGGCACCAGTGTCATAGGTTTGCCATCACTGCCCTACACCCAGTAATGAGCAGCCAAAGTTTTTACTGCCACACTGTGGGTGTGGCTTATTTTGTAGGTGTGACTCAATGGTCCTGCGACTGGATAGGAGTGGCTTGCCGGCCATGTGATCAGGTGGGAGTGGCTTGAATGATCCTCTTTGTTCAAGAGAACTGTTAAGTCCTCGACTTACAACTTTACCAGTGTCCCTCGCTGGGGTGACAATTTGCTTCGCGTTTCCCGTGCTCTCCTTCCTGGATCGCTGCCCCCCCATCTCAGACTGGGTAGCTAGGCAAACGGGTGTTGCCAGAAGCATCAATGCTGCCAGTGCTGCTTCCACCCATGCACCTCAGGCGGGAAGTGGCCATGTGAAGCTGGGGGGGAGCCAGGCAGGAGAGAGGGAAGCTCGTCCAAGGCCAGGAAGGAGGAAAGAAGAAAAAAGCAAGGTGCAGACACAGAAGTAGCAGCAGGGGGAAAAAGGAGAGCCGAGCTGAGACCAGTAATCCAGGAAATGACTGCAGCTGATCAGCTGGAGCTGCACACTCATCTTCATTGCCGCCGGTGGAACTGCGTTCCACCCTGCCCTACCTGTTGCCCAACCCTGCCTACACCCATGATGGCGAACTTATGTTATGTGTTACAAGTGGCATGCGGAGCCTTCTCTGCAGGCATGCGAGCCGTTGACCAGCTCAGCTCCACTGCGCATGTGCGAGTCCCTCTCACTGGCCAGCTGATTTTTGGGTCAGAGAAGCTCCTGCTTTCTCCTCACTTTCTGATCTCTGGAGATTCCACACCAGCACTGTTTTGGGATGTGACGCCAACACACAGGGGAATTGCACATGCATGCTGATGGGTCATGAGTGCATGTGCTGGGGGAGGGACATGCGGGAGGGGCATTGCATTATGTGTGTGGACACTCACACATGTGACAGTGTGCAGGCACATGCCTTCAACACCTGAAGGAAAAAAGGTTTGCTATCACTGCCCTACACCATTTCTGACAGAAGGGAGTCCATTCTCTTCTTGAAAGCTTCCCGTGATGAAGCTCCTACAACTCCAGAAGGCAAGCTGTTCCATTGATTGGTTGCTCTCTCTGTCAGAAAATTACTCCCTATTTCTAGGTTGAATCTCTCCTTGATCAGTTTTCATCCATTGACTCTTGTCCTAACCCCAGGTGCTTTGGAGAATAGCTTCACCTCTTCCTATATGTGGCAGCTCCTCAAATATTGGAACACTGCTATCATGTCTCCCCTGGTCCTTCTCTTTACTAGACTATCCATGCCCAGTTTCTGCAACCGTTCATTGTATGTTTTAGCCTCCAGTCTCCTAATCATGTTGGAGACATGGCGCGTTGTCACAGCATTGTCACATGACATATCAAAACTTCCCCCCTTCGCTAAACTGGGTGGGGGCGTGGCCAGCATGTGACGTATTAAGCTTGCAGGCTGCAAGTTTGATAGTCCTGTTCTAGAGTCTCAACATCTTTTTTTTAATAGTTTGGTGGCCAAAACTGGATGCAGCATGTATAAGAGATAGGATTTTGGAGATGTGTGCTTTAGCAAGTTTTGAAAAAATTATATATTTTGTCAATCAGAGCATGTCACGTTTCTCTGTCTTTGGAAAAAAAGATTCTTGGACACACTTAGTCAACATTAAAAGTTTTATATTTTCTTTTAAAAAGTTACAAAATCATGTGAGCGTGTGCTATAGTTGTAATTACGGATTTTTCTTCTTTTTATGTATTGACTTGTGTAAGTTTTTTTCTCGTTCTTATAAATGACTGTCTCAAAATGGATTAATAAAAGCTATTTGGTTTTTAGAAAAAAATTTAATGTTTAGGAACATGTATAACAAATGTATACATCTGCATGGGACAAAAGTTGAGATATGCCTTATCAGCACTGATTTGCAAGGCAGGAACCAGAGTTTCCATTTGAAAAATAGAGAAGTCTTTATCTTACTACAATATTGACATTAGGGCCACATTTTCCTTTGATTAGGATGTAGCGTCAGAAGGGCCTGATACCGAGACAAACAGATATATGATTTCTTTTGTAAAAAGGTTTACCCTTTTCAAGAAATGCAGGGGGTGTGGTAGGTGTTACATGTAAATACCTAATATTTGGATTTAAAAGGAGAACCTCAGACCCAAATTGGCCAGACAGCCAAACCCACCATAGTCACAGGCCCATGCACTGATCTTCATGTGGGATTTCGGTATTTAGAAGTGGAATTGGTGGAATTAGGGATTCGGAGGCAAGATTGCTACTGAATGAGAGATGATAGGATACGATAGGATAGATAGAATTCTTTATTGGCCAAGTGTGATTGGACACACAAGGACTTTATCTTTGGTGCATATGCTCTCAGTGCACATAAAATAAAAAGATACATTTGCCAAGAATCATGTGGTACAACACTTAATGATTGTCATACGGTACAAATAAGCAATCAGGAAATGATTAATATAAATTGTAAGGATACAAGCAACAAGTTACAGTTATACAGTCATAAGTGGGAGGGAGATGGATGTTAGAAACTATGAGAAGACTAATATAATAGTAATGCAGCTTTAGTGAATAGTTTGACATTGGTGAGGGAATTATTTGTTTAGCAGAGTGATGGCATTCGGGGGAAAACTTGTTCTTGTATTGTCTTGGTGTGTAGTGCTCTGTAGCGACATTTTGAGAGTAGGAATTGAAACAATTTATGTCCAGGATCCGAGTAAATATTTTCATGGCCCTCTTTTTGACTCATGCAGTAGTATCAATGGAAGTTATATGTTATATCTTGTGTGTGAGTTTTATATTATAAAAATCAATAAAAATATTAATAATAATAAAAAGAAAGCAGGTTGGCAGTAATTGTTGGGTTTTTTTGCAGTTCTGATTTGAACAGATATCAGATATCGCCTCTTTGAGGCGAGGAGAGGCCAGGCACCTAACCCAAACCCTTGACGCGAGGGATGTCAAGTTAGCCACCTTTAAGCCAGTCATATGACCTTTATGCCGCACCGGTCACATGATCGTCAAGCCACTCCCATCTGATCACATGGCCAGCAAGCCGCACCCACAAAATAAGCCATACCCACAGTATGGTAGTAAAAATTTTGGCAGCCCTTCACTGCCCCTAAATGTGTCTGAAGTAGGACAATTTGACCATCATTTTTTCCTCAAATTCTTGGAAAGAAATGTGAATATGTACACCTAATTCCTGATCAAAAGTAGAATTAAAATAATATGACACTAAAATCAAATGGTGATTAACGTGATATACAGATGTATATCATATTCTACAGATATTTTCATCTATAAGTATATAGAAAAATAAATTTCTCAAGGCAATTCCTTTCTTTGGACAAAAAGAGCTTCCCTCTGCCTCTTGAGCTATTCTTCAGCTTGTAGAGAGGAATTTCCTGTCCTGTTGATATCCACATTCAGAGGGACAAGAGGTATCACCACCTTTTCCATGGGCTTGGTTGAGCCTCCTAACTAAAACCAACTGGGATCATGCAACCCTGCTTCACAGAATTAAGCAAGCAAATTAATCTTGGCCGCAATGTCAACAGTTTGCCCTCTGATTTCCCAAAGCCAGATATTTTCCTGTGTCTTGCTTTTTTACTGCTATCAATCCAAGAAACCTACACTGGCACCTTATCTCCAGGGAAACATCAAGCTATTTGTTATTATGCAAATAACAAAATAGATTAAGAATTGAAAGTTATAGCAGTGGTAATAAGAATACGGTGTTGTGTATATAGATCAATCCTCTCTCTTGTGCAGTTTTGGAGAGTGGGGAGGTTGCAAGGAGTTGCAGAGGGAAAGATGAATCATGGCAATTGCAGTGGTGATTAGATTCAGTGATGGGCTCCTATGGGTACAGTCAAGTACCGCAGAACTGGTAGAAAAAAATTGAATTTTCTTTCTTTTTTTCCCTTCTTGGTTCTGGGTATGTTATTCCTATCGCAGTAAATGAGGTTGAATGCAGTATAATTTTAGAAGAGCTGTGTGTGCATATATACACATAGCATTTATATAGTAGATAATGTATATTTTTGTGTGCCTGTGTGTAATATCTACACACTGTGTATAATATCTACACAATAAGGGGAGGGGCAGAGAGGGGCGGCATACAAATCTAATAAATAAGCAAACAAACAAACAAACAAACAAACAAACAAGTATGTATGTATGTATGTATGTATGTATGTATGTATACATATGGCATATATACATAGAATTAAATAGTATATTTTGGATGTTCAATAATAGTAAATAGACAGGGAAATTGTATCTCTTTGAGGCGAGGAGAGGTCAGGTGACCTAACCCTAACCCAAGCCCTTGACACAAGCGACGTCAAGTTGGCTACCTTTAAGCCAGTCACATGACCTTTAAGCCACCCCAGTCACCTGATCACCAAGCCACTCCCATCTGGTCACATGGTGGGCAAGCCACACCCACAAAATAAGCCACACCCACAGTGTGGTAGTAAATTTTTTTTTGCAGCCCTTCACTAATTAGATTCCATCAGATTCTATGTTTTGATGATACTGCCATGCAACATTTGAAAATAAAATGATCAAGAGCCATGACTGAGATCAATTAATCCACATGGAGTTTAGGAAAATAATTCTTAAACAAAAGAGAGAACGAGGGGGGTCTGTGTTCCCCTTGAACTATCAACAGAATCATTCTAAAGAAAAAAATATTTTGAAAAACCACACAGTTCAAGTTTTATGAAGATTCTGTTTCAACAGGAAGACCTTTAATCAGCTCAGGGAAACAAACAAAAAAGGAACCAATAATTTATCAAAAAAAAAGAAAGTGTAAGGACAGATTAGGGTGGATTTTTTCCTTCTTTGTTTGGGACAAAAGACCGATAATGCACATGTGGGATATCTCACCAAGATTTGCTTCTGAGAATCTTGTGCCTATCTTATTACTGAAGTTCATGTTTACCCACACTGGTTATCGCTACTTTCTCAACCCAGGAGTAATAGGTATTGTCTAAACTTAAAGTTCTCCAGATTCTTCTTGACAACACCACCAAAGAAAGAGAAAAAGAGAAAACTAAAAAAGAGAGAAAAGGGAGAGGCGAGGGAATCCTTTACTAGGTTTTCCAAAGCAGTATTGGAGAAAATCTTGTCTAAATATGCATTTCACATAATTTATATAAATGATAATTTCAAAAGTAAAGAAATCCTCAAATATAAGTACCATAATAGAAATAGACTTTTAAAGGAGTGTGAGCATGGATAATCTAGATCAGGGCTCTCCAACTTTAGACTTGAATTCCCAGAATTCCTCAGCCAGCTTTGCTTATTTGGTTTAACTTAACTTTAGCAAGCATTGGTGTTAGTCAAATCAGAATCAATTACAGCGATACCTCGTCTTACAAACCCCTCATCATACAAACTTTTTGAGATTTTGCCTCTTCTCCCAAACTATTTTCACCTTACAAACCAAAGCCGCCGCCACTAGGGACTTCTGTTGCCAGCAAAGTGCTCATTTCTGCACTGCTTGGATTCCCCCGAGGCTCCCCTCCATGGGAAACACCACCTCCAGACTTCCGTGTTTTTGCGATGGTGCAGGGGAATCCCAGCAGCGCAAAAACGGGCGCTTTGCTAGCAACGGAAGTCCGGAGGTGGGGTTTCCCAGTGAGGGGAGCCTCAGCGAAATTGCAGCATCACAAAAACACAGAAGTCCGGAGGTGGGGTTTCAAGGACTTCCGTGTTTTTGCGATGGTGCAATTTCGCTGAGGCTCCCCTTGCTGGGAAACCCCACCTCCAGACTTCCATTGCCAGCGAAGCACCCATTTTTGCACTGCTGGGATTCCCCTGCAGCATCACAAAAACATGGAAGTCCAGAGGTGGGGTTTCCCATGGAGGGGAGCCTCAGCAGAATCCCAGCAGCGCAAAAACGGGCTCTTTGGCTGGCAAAAGGGGTGAGTTTTGGGTTTGCACGCATTAATCGCTTTTCCATTGATTCCTATGGGAAACATTGTTTCATCTTACAAACTTTTCACCTTACAAACCTCGTCCTGGAACCAATTAAATTCATAAGACGAGGTATCACTGTACTTGCTTTCTGTCATAGAGACTAAAGTGATTATTTCAAGAAGACAAAGGGAATAAGATGTTGAGATGAGCAACAAGATGTAGGCTTAGCTTGTAGACATTATTATTTATTAGATTTATATGCAACTCCTCTTTTGAAGACTCTGTCCTCTGAAAGCAGCTAGTGAACTGCTTTTCTACTTGACCAAACACCTGTAAGTATAGCTTAAGTTACACAGGTGAGCCTCCAATTACCCACTTCTTGATGGGCTTTCCAAAGAAATGAAATATTCTTTTCTTTTGAGGATTGTACTCTTTTGATTGCTAAGAATTCAGAGAGCAGTCCTATAGAGCAGTGTTTCCCAACCTTGGGAGTTGAAGTCCAAATACCTTCAAGTTTCCAAGGTTGGGAAACACTGCTGTAGAGATTTATGGAGGGCTGCTAGGCTCCTCAGGAGAAGCCAGGTTCGTTTTGAAAGTACAATTTTTCCCCTTTGTCTGGCAGACCACAGATGTTTTTGTCTTGGGTTGTTAGCTCGCTGCTGATTGACAAGACCAGGAGGGAAAAGCAGGAGGTGAGCAGCTGGAAAAATGAAAGTTGGTGTGGCATGAGGTAATAACTTCATCCTGTTTTCTTTTTCCCAAGGAAATTCTTGGGTTTTTTAGTATATATATGGCTTGTGGACAGCTTTATCTGTGCTCTCAATGACTTCCCCAAAATAAAATTAAAAAATAAGATTTTTATTGTTGATCTTTAATAACATTTGTTCTAAGTTGTCAAAATAAATAAATCAATGAAAGAGTTTTAATCCCAGGTTCTGCAGAACAAACTCGGTCTACTTTGTGTGTGTTTATTTTTTTCTTACTTATTATTTAAATTGATAAATATTTGTCTTTCAATTAGCTTTTAATTCAATTGTGAGGGAGTCTTGGTGGACGTGTGTACATGATTTTTAAAAAACCCCACCAAAATGTTTATACTTATGAACAATCTCTTACAAGCCAACTTGGCTGTACCTTGAGGCAGAAGAAGAAGGAAAGGGCTATACTAGGAATAGGCAAGGAGAAACGGAGGCCAGTTCTTTAGCTGATGTAAATAGTCCAGATGTTTGAGGGTGTGGCAAAGAATTGGCAACTTTGAGACCTGAAAAATCCTTAACTCTGTCCTGATTCTTGTTGGGTTTAACTACTCTACTACATGCTTGCACTGTCTTGTAAACACATCTCTATGGTCAGGTCACAATTAACTGACCAGTGTGTCACCTTTTGATGACCAAAAAGGGCAGATACCATGCAGGCTATATAAACCTCTGCAGAGTAGATGCTCCCCCCTCCTTCTTTCTCTTCTACCTCTTCTACCTTCTTCTTCTGTGTGTGATCCATTCAGGGCCACCATCAGGAATTTTGGGGCCCCATATAGCCTAAGTGTCAGCCCCCCCCCGCCATTTTAAAACTATTTTAAGTCGCCAAGCCACTCCATCCCCCGGGGATCATTTCCCGCTTCACGCCAACCGAGGTGGTCCCATAGGCCAGTGTTTCCCAACCTTGGCAACTTGAAGATATCTGGACTTCAACTCCCAGAATTCCCCAGCCAGCAAACGCGAGGAGCTGGAAAGGACGAGGGGAGAGAAAAAGCAGGGTACCAGCAGTCAGGCGGGTGTCTTGAGGGGGCACTCCCATCTGGAAGGAAGGGAAGAAAGGCGAGGGCGAGCTATGAAGGAAGGAGGGAGGGAGAAAGGAAGGAATGGTAAAAGGGGCAATCAAGAGAGGAATGGGTGAATGAATGAACGGAGGGTGGGAAGGAAGGAAGGAAAGAGGGAAGGGACAGGAACAGAGGAAGGGTGCAAAGGAAGCAAGGAAAGGTGTGAAAGGGGAGAGTAAGAGAGGAAGGAGTGAAAGAAGGGAATGAGGGAGGAAAGAAGGGAGGAAGGAAAAGGAAAGCAAGAAATGGAGGGAGGAAAGGAAGGAAGGAAAGAAAGAAAGAAAGAAAGAGAATGAAAGAGAAATAAAAATAGAGAGGGGGAATGAAAGAAATGGAAGGAGGGAAAGAAAGAGAGAAAGAAAGAGAAAGAAAGAAAGCAAGAGAAAGAAAAAAGAATGAGAGAGCAAGAGAGAAAGAGAGAAAAAGAAAGAAAGAGAGAAAGAAAGAAAGAAAGAAAGAAAGAAAGGCAACTTCAAAGAAAGGCTCACTGAGCATCTCTCACTCTCTCTCTCTTTCTATCCCTCTTTCTTTCTCTCTCTTCCTTTCTATCTCTCCTCTTCCTTTATCTCCTCTGCCTCTCTCCCTCTCTCTTTCTCTCCCCCCTCTGTCCCCCCTTTCCCTCTCTCTTTCTCTCTCTCCCTCTCTTGCTATCTCTCCCCCCTCTCCCTCTCTCTTTCTCTCTCTCCCTCTCTTTCTCTCTCTTTCTCTCCCCCCTCTCTCCCCCCTTTCCCTCTCTCTTTCTCTCTCTCCCTCTCTTGCTATCTCTCCCCCTCTCCCTCTCTCTTTCTCTCTCTCCCTCTCTTGCTATCTCTTTCTCCCCCCTCTCTCCCTCTCTCTTTCTCTCTCTCTCCCTCTCTTGCTATCTCTTTCTCTCCCCCTCTCTCCCTCTCTCTTTCTCTCTCTCCCTCTCTTGCTATCTCTTTCTCTCTCTTTCTCCCCCCTCTCTCCCTCTCTCTTTCTCCCTCTCCCTCTCTCTCTCCCCCCCCTCTCCCTCTCTCTTTCTCTCTCTCCCTCTCTTGCTATCTCTTTCTCTCCCCCCTCTCTCCCTCTCTCTTTCTCTCAGCGGCAGCAAGGTCATCATCTGTGAGGCGGAGCTCCGGAACGGAGCACTGACGGAGCTCCGCCTCACAGCTGACCACTCTGCCACTGCCCCACAGCTACTACCCGCTGCCTGCGACTGCTGAGAGAAAGAGAGAGGGAGAGAGGGGGGGAGGGGGGCTACTACCCGCTGCGGCTGTCGCTGCCGCCGCCATCACCCTTCCGCTGCCGCTACCCTCCCACCAGCCCCAAAGCTCACCTGCTGCAGCCGCCAGGGAAGCTCCAGCCGGGCAGGGCGCTGCAGTTGCCGGAAAACTTGGAAGGTGCTAAGAAGGAAGCTCAGCTTCCTCTTCTCACAACTTTTTGAACAATTAGGGGCCCCGGCCTTCTGGCGTCAAATTAGCAGCTCCTTGCACGTGCGCAGACTGTACCCTCCCTCTTTTGCCGGCTGCCTGCTGCCTGAGCAAAGTAAAAGACCCGGCCTTTTTCTTTGCTGAGGTGATAGTCTGCGCATGTGCAAGGAGCTGCTGACTGCGGGCCCTCTAATTGGTCAATTTCACCGGGCCCGGGACGGGACTCCCAGTAGTACCGGTCTATCGGCGGCCCTGGATCCATTGTCCTCGGCTGAGGACACATGTGTGAGATGAAATCCAAAGCCATCCTCACACATGGGACCATCCAGAAGTTATTAATATGGACTGGAATATAAACTTATCTGCCTGCAATCTATCAATTGCATGAATCAACATAATTGTAAGTAAAGATTGTATTTTTCATCTTTATGAAGAAGTGGTAATTCATTGCTAACAAATGGGATTCTGAACCACGTGTTATTTCTTGCCATGCTAACTCCGCTGCAAATTAAGCCAGCTGAACTCTGCTAATACAAATAATATTAATAATAATCAAAATACCCAACAATTCTGACACATTATTTTCAGGGCTTTCTAAATGGAGAGGTTCAGAAAGAAGTTATTTTGAAAGGCCAACAAAGAAACAAATACGGAATCCAAAGTAGGCAGCACTTTTTTCTGAAATGGAAAGTCTTCCTCTAACTTTGGAAGGAAAAGTCCCATCTATTCTACGGCTTTGTGGCAATGTCATAGTAACTGGGGAATGCTGGTATACAAAGATGATGATGTTGATGATGATATCATCATCATCATCATCATCTTCATCACCATTTTTATAACTCTGAGAGCAATGTACTTGCAAAAGAACTAATGATAATCATAACTAGGATATTGCTTTTCTTAGAGCAAGGGTCTCCAACCTTGGCAACTTTAAGACTTATGGACTTCAATTCCCAGAATTCCTCAGCCAGCCATATTGGAAGTTGAAATCCACAAGTCTTAAAGTTGCCAAGTTTGGAGACTCTCTGTTTTACACCAAGATGTCTTTGGGAGACATGCCCTTCTGCATTTAAAGAATCTTCACATGCTGGTAATACCTTTCTTCAGAATCTCTCTGGAAAGATTATTGAAGAGAATCTGCTGAAGTAACAACTAATTGGAATCCTGTGCAATTTTGTTACCCTCATACCACCCCAAACATTGATAACCTAGAATCCAATTTAGACTAGACAGTCTCCTGGCCGAGCAGCTTGGAGAGGTGGCCGATGTAGGGGCCCGCCCATCAAGGAGCCGCAGGAGTTTGGGGAGGAGACCGGTGAGGCGCTGCTGGATCCTGAGATGCCCTAGGAGAGGCACAAGCAGCAGAAGGACACGGGCAAGCAGGGCCGAGGTCCAGAGAGGGGCAGCCTCCGTGGGTGCCATGGTCCATGGCCGGGGCACTTCTGGTCTGGGCATCGAGCACTGTTCTTCAGGTATGAATCTGCACATGCGCAGAAAGCTAAAGGGCGCACCTCACCATCATCACTAGACTGTTCCAGTAGGGATGCAAATGGCTGCCCTTTACTGGTCATAAGTCACTTTTTTCAGCACCATTATAAATTGAGGACTACCTATACATACTCAGGCCAAAACGACTTTGGCTTGCCACAAATAGAATAGTACCGTGGGAATTGGGGATGGATGGTTGCATGAAAGGGAAAGATACTAGCCACAACAAACTCTTTCCAGAGATTCAAGGTCATTCTTTGTTCAGCACTAGCCAGAAGTACAGGGGAGGGTCATGGATGTTGAGAGAATCGGAGTGATGAACTTGTGGTTGTGGGGACAAGAGATAAACCTTAACATGGGTGGAGAACTGTAGGAAAAGTTGGTATTGGGATGACTACAGTTTATAACCAACATGGATCTGTTAATAAATTGGAACTTGGAATAAGGCCAAACTTGGACTCTAATTAATTTCTCTGATGTTATTTGGAATGCTGACATACATAATGTAACAGAGATGTGTGGTAAATGTCACTGGGTTGAAGTGGCAGGCCCATCCAAGCAGTACTTAAAAAGCATAGTCTTTGCGATGCATTGTTAAATGAAACAAAACACAGACACCTGCAGTGGGGATTTTAAGCCAAAGGACCCTGGAGTGAATATGGTCAAAGAATGTAAAAGAGAATGAAAAAGAAACACTCAGGCACAGCAATGTCTTGACCACCATGCAAGTGACAGCATTATGGAATTGGAAAGCATACAGAGTGAGCCATAAAACCATCTCAAGAACAATCTCCCTTCTGTTGTTTTACAAGCAGTAATTTTTATTGTGCATCTAGTGGACACTTTCCACAGTGTGCAGTGCCTAGGTTAATTCCAGTTGTGCACAGCGGAGTTGTGATCAACTGTATTATTTGGGGGGGAGGGGATGGAGGAAGATCCTAAAAAGGCACAAAATAATTAAGGAACTTTTAATCTTGGAACTCTAAAAAAAAAAAACACCCATATTTGTGCATCAAAAAATATCCCCTTTATCATTTAGAACAACTTTCCCTAATTTGCAGCACACCAGCTTCACTAAAGCCTCCTTCCTGTCTTCTATGGCAGCTAATTGTTAGCCTGTGCTAGTTAGAACAATGTGGGTTAGGCTCAGTGAAGGGCTACCAATTTTTTTTACTACCACACTGTGGGCGTGGCTTATGCAGGACACCCTGCATTTTCTTTCAACATCTTTCAACGCAAATTGGGTGCTCTGGGATGGAGCTCCATTTTCGCTACCCCACTGCATCCACCCCCAGGCAGAAGCCCACCCATGGTTAGGTTGTACCACTACCAGATATATTTGCAATAAGCTGACCAACCACATTCGGCATGTAGACTTCCATGGAGCTAGTTCTGCAGCCTCAAGCAAAAGTCATCTAGTTCAAACCTCCCCTCTCCCAATCAGGAGATCATACATAGAGGCAGACCACTCCTATCACTGCTACCGGTGTGCTGCCTGCGCGACTTCGGGTGTCATGCGTGCATGTGCATCCCAGCGTGTTTTTTGCTTCTGTGCATGCTCAGGAAGCAAAATCTCGCGATGGGGCATGTGCACACGATTTTGCCAATTTTTTGCTTCAGCCGAAATCTCTCTCGCACATGCATCCCCTTGTGAGAATTTGCTTCCTGGGCATGCACAGAAGCAAAAAATGCTGGGACACAGACATGCACATGTAAGACACCTGAAGCTGCGTGCATAGCTCAACTTTTACTACCTGTGTTGCGTCCTTTACTGTTCTGGTAGGAACCCACTATGGATCCTACACCACTTCTGACAGATGGCAGTCTAGTCTCTTCTTGAAAGCTACATAAGAACATAAGAAGAGCCATGCTGAATCGGGCCAAAGCCCATCGAGTCCAGCATTCTATGTCAAGCAGTGGCCCTCCAATTGTACATGGGGATCTTGAGCAGAAAGAGAAGGCAAGACCTTCCCTTTACCCAAAGGAATCCTGCCTGCCTCAACCAACATAGAGGCGGCACATGGACATCCGTTTCAATAACCACCGATACACTTGGCATCCATGAATCTGTCTAATCCTGCCTTGACGCTATCAAGGCTGACAGCTATCATGACCTCTTCTGGAAGTGAATTCCATAAACCAACGACCCTCTGGGTGAAGAAATATTTCCCTTAATTTGTCCTTGCTTTCTTACCTATGAGCTTTAGGGATTCCAAGTGTGGTCTCACCATTGATTTGTACAGAGGCAATGCAACACTTACTGACATTTTCGATTCCCTTCCTAATCATGCCAAGCATGGAATTTGCTTTTTTTTATTGCTGGTGCACACTGGGTTGACATCTTCATTGAGCTGTCCACCAAAACCCCAAGATCCCTTTCTTGGGTTGTCTCAGAAAACTTGGTCACCAGCAGTTGGTAGGTATAATTGAGGTTCTTTGCCCCGAAAGCTTCCAATGATGAAACTTCCACAACTTCTGAAGACTAGTTACATCTACATGGAGGGAAGCATGCAGTGGAGTATCTCAATGTTCTGTCAGTTATTTATTTATTTATTTATTTATTTATTTAGTTAGTTAGTTAGTTAGTTAGTTAGTTAGTTAGTTAGTTATAGTTAGATAGATAGATAGATAGATAGATAGATAGATAGATAGATAGATAGATAGGATAGAATAGAATAGAATAGAATAGAATAGAATAGAATTTTTATTGGCCAAGTGTGATTGGACACACAAGGAATTTGTCTTGGTGCATATGCTCTCAACGTACATAAAATAAAATATACATTTGTCAAGAATCATGTGATACAACACTTAATGATTGTCATAGGGGTCAAATAAGCAATGAAGAAGCAATATTAATAAAAATCTTAGGATATACGCAACAAGTTACAGTCATACAGTCAACATGGGAGGAAATGGGTGATAGGAATGATGAGAAAAACTAGTAGAATAGAAGTGCAGATTTAGTAGAAAGTCTGACAGTTTTGAGGGAATTATTTGTTTAGTAGAGTGATGGCGTTCGGGAAAAAACTGTTCTTGTGTCTAGTTGTCTTGGTGTGCAGTACTCTGTAGCGATGTTTTGAGGGTAGGAGTTGAAACAATTTGTGTCCAGGATGCGAGGGGTCAGTAAATATTTTACCTGCCCTCTTTTTGACTCGTGCAGTATACAGGTCCTCAATGGAAGGCAGATTGGCAGCAATTGTTTTTTCTGCAATTCTGATTATCCTCTGAAGTCTGTGTCGGTCCTGTTGGGTTGCAGCACCAAACCACACAGTTATAGAGGTGCAGATGACAGACTCAATGATTCCTCTGTAGAACTGAATCAGCAGCTCCTTGGGCAGTTTGAGCTTCCTGAGCTGGCGCAGAAAGAACATTCTTTGTTGTGCTTTTTTGATGATGTTTTTGATGTTAGGTGACCATTTTAGGTCTTGAGATATGATAGAACCTAGAAATTTGAAGGTCTCTACTGTTGATACTGTGTTGTCTAGTATTGTGAGAGGTGGAAGGGTGGAAGGGTTTCTCTTAAAGTCTACCACCATTTCTACAGTTTTGAGTGTGTTCAGTTCTAGATAGATAGTCAGATAGATTTATAAGCTGCCTAGCTCCAAAATGGACTCTGGGCGACGTACATAATAAAAATCATATTAAACATTAAAACCTCTATCACTAAAAAACATTCACCATTTCTATGCTGGAGCAGAATATTATAGCTCAACAGCCCCAAGCCTGCCAGCAAAGCCATGTTCCAGAAAGCCAAGAGAGTGGGGGGTGATACGCATGTCCGAGGACAGCTGTTTCAGAGAGCCCAGAACCGCTACAGAGAAGGCCCTCCCCTGTGGCCTCACCAGTAGACATTGTCTGGCCAATGGGATGTGTAGAAGGCCAACCCTGTGGGTTCTGATTGGTCGCCGAGAGGTGTGGGGTAGGAGACGCCCCCATAAGTAATCTGGTCCTAAGCCATGTGGGCTTTATAGGTAATAACCAATGCCTTAAATTGCATCCAGAGACCAGTTAGGAGCCAGTGCAGCTTGCGGAGTGATGAAGTTATATGGGTGTACTTTGGCGCACACAAAACAGCTTGTGTGGCTGCATTCTAGACTAGTTGTAGTATCTGAACATTCCTTAAGAGTAGCCCCATTCAGAGTGTATTGCAGTAGTTGAGCCATGAGGCGACAAGGGCATGAGTGACTGTGAGGAGAGACTCCCTGTCCAAATAGGGTCTCAACTGGTGCACAAGGCAGACCTGCACTTAGGCAAGAAAAACCAAATGCACTGGTATAGAATAGGTGGTACTTTGCTCAGCAGTAGTAACTGTGAGTGGGGTCTAGATGGTTTGATATATCACAATTCAACTGTAAGTCAGCAGTGTGCTGCAGCTGGAAAAAAAAAACCAAGCCAATACAGTCCTAGGGTGCAACAATAAAATAATAGTATCATAGTCATGAGAAGAGTTAGTACCACTTTATACTGTACTTGGAATACGGCGTCCAATTCCGGTCACCACAATACAAAAAAATTGCTGAAGCTTTAAAAGAGTACACAGAAGAGCAACAAAAGATGTTAAGAGTCTGTAAGGTAAACTACACTATAAAATATTAAGGAATTAGGTATGCCTAGTAAAAAGAAGGACCAGGGCAGTGATGGCGAACCTATGGCATGGGTACCACAGGTGGCATGCGGAGCTATATCTGCTGGCATGCAAGTCGTTGCCCTAGCTCAACTCCAACATACACGTGTGTGCCGGCGAGCTGATTTTTGGCTCACACAGAGGCTCTGGGAGGGCATTTTTGGCTTCCAGAGAGCCTTCAGGAGATAGGGAGGGCATTTGACAGTCTCAAAATGGATGAGCAGTGTGGTTGGGCAGTAGGAAAAGCAAGTAGGATGCTTGGCTGCATAGCTAGAGGTATAACAAGCAGGAAGAGGGAGATTGTGATCCCCTTATATAGAGTGCTGGTGAGACCACATTTGGAATACTGTGTTCAGTTCTGGAGACCTCACCTACAAAAAGATATTGAGAAAATTGAACGGGTCCAAAGACGGGCTACCAGAATGGTGGAAGGTCTTAAGCATAAAACGTATCAGGAAAGACTTAATGAACTCAATCTGTATAGTCTGGAGGACAGAAGGAAAAGGGGGGACATGGTTGAAACATGTTAAAGGGTTAAATAAGGTTCAGGAGGGAAGTGTTTTTAATAGGAAAGTGAACACAAGAACAAGGGGACACAATCTGAAGTTAGTTGGGGGAAAGATCAAAAGCAATGTGAGAAAATATTATTAGTAGATCCTTGGAACAAACTTCCAGCAGACGTGGTTGGTAAATCCACAGTAACTGAATTTAAACATGCCTGGGATAAATATATATCCATTGTAAGATAAAATACAGGAAATAGTATAAGGGCAGACTAGATGGACCATGAGGTCTTTTTCTGCTGTCAGTCTTCTATGTTTCTATTTTTACCCCAGCTCCCAGCTCCAGGGAAACCTTTGGAGCCTGGGGAGGGCGAAACACGAGCCTACTAGGCCAACAAGAAGTTGGGAAACAGGCTATTTCCAGCATCCAGAGGGCCTCTAGAGGACAGGGGAAGATGTTTTCACCCTCCCCAGGCATTGAATTATGGGTGTGGGCAACTAGGGGGTGACATGGTAGCTGTCTTCCAGTACTTGAAGGTTCATCACAGAGAAAAGGGGATTGGTTGCTACCAGTACGGGTAGCAACCCACTCTAAGACTACCAAGGAAGAATTGAGATCTTCTGAAATATAAATGGTATTATATTGAGGCTAGATTAAAGCTTTCAGGCCTTCTAGAAGCTAATAATGCCATGCAGGAAAAGAAGATGTGTTCTAAGCAAACAGTGGTATCAGATTTGAAGGTGCTTTAGTCCCAAAAACTCTATATATCTATCCCAAGGAAAGGGCAAGTAATACAGTGGGCAAGTTATTGTCCTTGATTTCAGATACTGTACTAGCACAAAATTGTTTAGGATCATCTAATGCAGATTAGAGCCATAATCTGGAAAGAAAGATGCCAGATGTTCAAATTGGCTTTAGAAAAAACAAAACAAAACCAAGGAATAAGATATTATAAGTGATGCATGATGGGTAATTCAGTAACCCCAAAATACGAAAAAAGAGATCAGCATGAGCTTCACTGATTATAGAAAGATCCTTTATTGTGCCAACTCTGACAAAATGTGGAATGTGCTTAGAAAAATGGGGGGCCTGGAATATCTCATCCTCCTCATAAGAAACCTCTACACAAAACAGGAGACAAAGTCTGGATAATGAAACAAATGGGCGCCAGGCTGGCAAAGAAATGAAACAAAGCTGTATATTTTCTCCTTATTTATTCAACAATATGCTGAATATATTCATGGAGCGTGACTAGCTTGGAAGATGAGTGGAGCTTTAAAAGGAAGAAATATTAATTTCTTGTGTAATGTGTCTATATTTAACAAATTTCGGAATCACGCAGCCATTTTCCCTCTGACACTCTATAGAAGTGAAAGCTGGCGTTTAGAGAAGGGGTGTTAAATCACTGTTCGGAGACCGCTTCAGTTCAACAGGTTTATTTCCATGGGCATAATCAGTAGAACAGCTCTCTTCCCAACCAACTCCTAACAAGGGCAGTATATTGTCGGTCCGCAGTAATTTAAAAAGATGGCCCGCTTCCTATCGTCTTCAGCATCGCGGAGATTGCTTGCCTGTAGGAATATGCGGAATTTTGACATGTAGGACGTCCATGGTTCTGTGTCCGGGTTGTAAAACGCCGGCGCCTGAGCCATGACCAAGCTCATGGTTGCTCAGCGGAAATTCGACCTCCTCGTCGCCACTGTTAAATCACTGTTCAGAGACTGCTTCAGTTCAACAGGTTTATTTCCATGGGCATAATCAGTAGAACAGCTCTCTTCCCAACCAACTCCTAACAAGGGCAGTATATTGTCGGTACGCAGTAATTTAAAAAGATGGCCCGCTTCCTATCGTCTTCAGCATCGCGGAGATTGCTTGCCTGTAGGAATATGCGGAATTTTGACATGTAGGACGTCCACGGTTCTGTGTCCGGGTTGTAAAACGCCGGCGCCTGAGCCATGACCAAGCTCATGGTTGCTCAGCGGAAATTTGACCTCCTCGTCGCCACTGTTAAATCACTGTTCAGAGACTGCTTCAGTTCAACAGATTTATTTCAATAGGCATAATCAGTAGAACAGCTCTCTTCACAACCAACTCCTAACAAGGGCAACGGCTAATCCGTTGCCCTATTTATACAGTTTTTTTTACACGGGAACATTTTCTGACAACCGTTTATTTTTGGCGGCTTTCTAACTTAAGCCACGTCTTATCCAATCAGTGATTTTATCGAGTATTTCTTTTTACAGACATAACAAGGTGGATAGAAAGATATTTAGAAAGGAAATGTTGAAGCTGATCACCTACAACTCATAGGAGACTGTGATTCTGGACCTGTGATGGCGAACCTATGGCATGTGTGCCACAATGCAGAGCCCTATTGGTGGGCATGTGAGCTCAGGTGCTGGCCAGCTGATTGTTGTGCCTTCTAGGCCCACTGGGAGTTGGGAATCAGCCTGTTTTCACCATCCAGAGGGGTAGGGAAGGCCAGTTTTTTTGCTCTCCTCTAACTTCAGAGCATTTCTAAGAGACTTGGTAAGGCAAAAACGGCCTTCCCTAGCCCCCAGAGGTCCTGCAGAAGCTGGAATTGTTCTGCTTGCTGACTTCTGTTTGAAAGGCTTCAGAGATTTTCTAGGAATTTGGAGAAATGGTATTCCCCAACCCCCTACCCTGGAGGTCAACTTGAAGAAGTTGGAAAATAGGCCATTCCTGGCCTCCGGAGGACCTCCGGGGGGGTAGGGGTAGGCCATTTTCACCCTCTTAGAAAAGCTCTGAAGCCTGGGGAGAGTGAAAAAAACCAAACCTCCGGTTCAACCGGATGTCGGCAAATGGAACATTTCCAGTCTTCATAGCATTGACGGGGAGGAGGAGGTTGTTTTTATCCTCCCCAGGCTCCTAGAAAGGTTCTGAAGCCTAGGGAGAGCAAAAAACAGGTGTGCCATTGAGGGCTGGGTGTGGAGGGGGTCATGTGTGCATGCACGGGGCACGTGGAGTTATGGGTGTGGACATGCACACATAGCCCTATTCCGCCCCCCCCTCGGCACATGAACCGAAAAAGTTTCGCCATCACTGTTTTAAGGCAGGGACCAGCAGCTGGGCCAGTCACTCTTTCTCAGCCCACCTCACCTCACCATGTTGTTGTTGTAGGAAAAATAGGAGGAGGAAGGAGTGTTAGGGACGTTTGCCACCTTGAGCTATTAGTAAACAATAGTAAGGCAAGACAAAGATCAAATAAATAAATAAGTAAATTCAAAACATCAGTGTTGAGTATTGCAGAAGATTTCTCAGAATACCATGAATGGCCAAGAAACCAAATCAATGAATCACAGAACACATCAGTCAAGAGTTCTCACCTGAGGCACAAATTATCATATTTGAATATCTTATGCAAAAATATAGCTCTCTGGAGAAGTCAATATTGTGAAAAGATGAATGACAATTGACAGCAATTTGGAAATATAGGCATTTTTTAAAGACTCGAAGGACCAGGTTGAGATCATCCTTGAGAATATATCAGTGGAGGAGGGAAGAAAACCTCTATAGCAGAGGTGTCAAATTCATGGCCTGTGAGGCAGATGTGTCATGTGCTGACCACGCCCACTCCCATTTTAGCGAAGGGGGAAAAATAACGATATGTCATGTGACAATACGAGTTTGACACCCATGCTTATAGCAACAGACTGATGATACAAACACAAATCTTACTGAAATGAATGAGAGTTAAATGCATAAATGTGCTTTTTATTTATTAATTAATTTAATTTATATGCCGCCCAAATCCACAAGGACTTTTGTTCACACACTGTAATGAAATACTGTATTTTTCAGAGTATAAGACGCACCTTAGTTTTTGGGGAGGAAAATAGGGAAAATAATCTGCTTACCAGGTATTAATCTGGCTAGCATCCTTAGTGTGGTCAGCTTCAGCACATTATTTTATCCCCTGGTTAGGGCTTTAAAAAACCTGATTCGGAACGAGTAACAATGAAAGAGCTTGCAAGCCAGTAAGAGTTGGGAACATCATTAGCACTTGCAAAGAAACATTCACAGCAAGTAGAGCAATGGAAAAAATCCTTCAAGGACTTAGGGCTTGGAAAACATTCTTTGCAGAGAGTAACAATGAAAGAGCTTGCAAGCTGGTAAGAGCTGGGAACATTGTTAGCACCTGGTTAGGACTGGAAAGAAACTTATTCGGAGCAAGTTAGAGCAATGAAAAAAACCTTGCAAAGACATAGAGCTTGGAAAACATTCTTCTCAGAGAGAAACAATGAAAGAGCCTGCAAGGTAAGAGCCGGGAAGATTGTTAGCACCTAGTTAGGGCTTGAAAAAAAGCTACAATCAGAATATAAGACGCACCCAAATTATCAACCTCTTTTAGGGAGGAATAAGGTGCATCTTATACAGTGGTACCTCTACTTATGAACTTAATTCTTTCCGTGGCCAGGTTCTTAAGTAGAAAAGTTTGTAAGAAGAAGCAATTTTTCCCATAGGAATCAATGTGAAAGCAAATAATGTGTGCGATTGGGGAAACCACAGGGAGGGTGGAGGCCCCACAGAGGCTTCTACCTGCCTTTTCTGGCCCTGTTTCCTCCCAGGAGATTCCTAGAGAGGCCCCATGGAGGCTTCTCCCTGCCTTTTCCAGTTACACTTTTGGAGGCTGGGGTTTATAAGTAGAAAATGGTTCTTGAGAAGAGGCAAAAAAATCTTGAACACCCAGTTCTTATCTAGAAAAATTCGTAAGTAGAGGCATTAATAGGTAGAGGTACCACTGTACTCCAAAAAATACGGTAGGTAACTTTCAATTCATGACAACATACTTCATTTTACACAGGACTCTGAGAATGTGCCAGTGAAACTTATTCTCTCCCCCCTTCCTCCCTCCCTCCACCCCCCCTCTCTCTCTCACACACGCACAATGATTGAGAGTAATTTTTCTCCTACAGATCTCCCATTTCTGTAATTGCTCTAAAGTGGAAAAAAATAAGCTGAAAAATGTCAGTTCGACCCCTCTTGAATCCCAGTAGAGCACTGGGAACTTGAAACGCACTCCAAGCATCTCAAATATTACCTACCCTGACCAAAACCATGGTTTGTTTAACCACAGCTTTTAAGTAAGCTACAATCAGACCATGGAATATTTTAAGCCATAAATTGAGATTTTATCAAAACTGCTAAAGTTCCGTTGGCAGAGTGCATGGAGCCAAAGCTAAACAAACCATATTATTGCTATTCCGCAAGACTAAAGTTTAGGAAACAGATTATAAGGCCTGGGAGTGGGTTGCAGCATTAGATTGGAAGGATTATTTGAAAGCTGCGCAGCTCCCAGTGAAGAGCGCAGGAAACCGGTTGCCCCTGACTTTGTTCATTGTTTGCAAAGGTCTATGGATAAAGGATTCCTTTCTTCCCAGTTGCACTCCATCTGAAATCCCAATCTGGTCTTGGGTAACAGGATATCAAAAGCACCCTTGCCTCTGAAATGCAAGAGTAGCTGTGACTGCTAATCCCGTGTAGGGTGATCAGTTGCAGCGCAGGTGTCTGATTTTCATTAAAATTGCAAATGGGACCGAAGGCTTGATCTAATAACAAAGACATCATTGAAACCATGTGTCATCCTTCAGAAAGAGTGGAGGGACAAGACAAAGAATCCTCTAGTTTACATCCCCTTGTGCCTGTACATGGCTTAATATTTTGGTCATGGGTGAATAAATAGCTTCTGAGGAATGCCAAGCTTTGGAAAGAGGGTTAGAAAAGAGGGAAAAAAGAGTCTTGCTATGTTTCCAGGCTCAGGGACCAAGAAGGGGAAACTGAAAAAATGAGTAGAAAATTCTCAAGGGCAACCTAACTCAACAAAAAATTGCTCTATCTATCTATCTATCTATCTATCTATCTATCTATCTATCTATCTATCTATCTATCTATCTATCTATCTATCTATCATCTATCTATCTATCTATCTATCTATCTATCTATCATCTATCTATCTATCTATCTATCTATCTATCTATCTATCTATCTATCTATCTAATCATCTGTCTGTCTGTCTGTCTGTCTGTCTGTCTGTCTGTCTGTCTGTCTGTCTGTCTGTCTGTCTGTCTATCTATCTATCTATCTATCTATCTATCTATCTATCTATCTATTATTTGAATTTATAGGCCACCCTTCTCCAATGGACTCAGGGTGGCATACAAAATAAAACAAGAATACTAAAATATTAAATATTAAATATTAAAAGGCATTCATCCATCTCTCATCTATTCCACTAACATACTATTGGCCAGGGCAAGGTGTTATCGCTCAATTGCCCCAGGCCTGCTGACAAAGGCGTGTTTTTAAAGCCTTTCGAAAGGCCAAGAGGGTGAAGGAAGTTCGATTGTCTGGGAGGAGTTGATTCCAGAGGGCTGGAGCCACCACAGAGGAGGCCCTTCCCCATGGTCCCACCAGCCGGCACTGCTTGGCCGATAGGACCTAGAGAAGGCCAACTCTGTGAGATCTGACTGGCCACTGGGACACAGAAGACTGTCATGGTCCTAAGCCATGTAGGGCTTTATAGGAAATAACCAAGACTTTAAAATGTATTTGGAGACCAATTGAAAGCCAGTACAGCTTGCAGACTGATGGAGATACATGAGTGTATCTGGGTAGATCCATGACAGCTCGCCCTGTTGCACTCTAGACTAAATGAAGTCTCTGAACATTCTTTAAAAGTAGCCCCATGTAAATCGCATTGCAGTAATCGAGCCTTGAGGTGACGAAGGCATGAGTGACTGTGAGAAGAGGCTCCCTGTCCAATCATGTTGTCTATTGGGATCCCCTTGGACTTTTTTTTTTAGACCATAACATGCCCTTAATGCATCAGGCAGTTTGAACAGAGGTTTTTGTGCTTGAAGAGACCAGGGCTATCTTCCCTCCGTGCTGTATTTCTAATGGAAATGGACTCATTGGAAAAAGGTCACTATGTCCAGTAAGGCAAAATATCCAGCTATATCAGGGCAGCCTTCCTGTGACAGGTGCCCTTCAGTTGTGCATGTATTGATCTAAGTTGGCTGCATGGGTGAAAGGACCATGAAATGGTGCACGGAAACACAGGTGGGCCCATGTTCCGGCAAGATTTTTTACTTCTGCGCATACCTCTGCTAAAACTCATGGGACCTCAGAGCCACGGAAGTGAGCCCGATTAGGCATTCTGGTTAGTAGCCCATCACTGCACACAAACATATATGTGACGTATGGAAACAGTCTGGTTTAACAGTACCAGAATGACTACTCATGTTCTTACTACTATTTGAGTGGACCTCTGTAATTTGTTCCTTTAAAGATCACTAGGGAACTGCTGATTCTACAAAATGAAGCAAATGTTGATCAATTGGTTCAATTCACCAGGAGCATGTTAGACTTCTGTTGCAACAACAGTATTAGTGAGGAAGAGGGGTCAGCTATAGCCATGTGATTGGATATGATGTGATTGAAGTACATGTACAATGCATGTGAAAAAAAGGCAAGGCCTTGATTGTGTGGTTGCCACAAATGACTTTCTTAACGTCCCCCCCCCTACACACACACACCATGTACATCTCTGGTTGTCAGCTCTGTGTTTCAAGAGTATCTGGGTGTACTTCAAAGCACCAGTTGTAAGCTATAAAGCCCTATGTGACTTGGCCCTGAGAATTTTTTAGGACCAATTTCTTCATCTAGATCAGTGTTTCCCAACCTTGGCAACTTCTTCTTCTTCTTCTTCTTCTTCTTCTTCTTCTTCTTCTTCTTCTTCTTCTTCTTCTTATTATTATTATTATTATTATTATTATTATTATTATTTATTAGATTTGTATGTATTTGAAGATATATGGACTTCAACTCCCAGAATTCCCCAGCCAGCGTTCGCTGGCTGGGGGATTCTGGGAGTTGAAGTCCAAATATCTTCAAGTTACCAAGGTTGGGAAACAGTGATCTAGATTTAAACCATACGATACACATAGGTCGGTGAACATTGCACATGGTTCCTCCCTTGTGTGAAGTCAGTAAGTCCAGTAACAGAAGCTCTATGGTCATAAAACTTTCCCCTGGATTTGTCTATTACTGATGGGCCTTCCTGAAGCTGGTTAAGAAAGCATTGTGGAAGCCTGATAAAGCTTAATTAAATTATTTAGTTGTTGAGGTCATGTAAATTTTTTGTGGTATACAATTCTGAGTTTAATTGTGATATATTTATATCCTAATTAATTTATTATGTGGTTTATGTTTGATCTGTGCTTCTTAAGTACTTCTGAGATTCTTATCACCAGAAATATGATAAATAAATAAGAATCCCTGAACTGTAGAGCTGAAAGTCACTCCGCTTTCTCAGGCAAGAATTCAGATTAAAGCCTCCTGAACAATGGCTTTCCAGGGAAGGGAGCACCAAGCCTCTGGAAAGTTAAGGAGATCCGGTTTGATCCAGTAGTTAAGGCACCAGGCTCGAAAGCATAAGATGAGTTTAGGCTCTACCTTAGCCATGAAAACCAGTTGGGTGACCTTGGGCCAGTCACTCTCTTCGCCCAATCCCGAAGGACCCAGGGCGTCTTACAATAATAATATAAATAGAAATACTAATAGATACAAAGTGATAAAAAGAAGTCGAACATAATCTAAAACTATAAAACCCCGTATTAAAAGAAACCCATTAATTATAAAGCAGTCATAATCCCATACATACATGCCATTCATGCAGAATACCCTACGAGACTAGACTTTAAATCCCGGGCCTAGAAAGCCTAGAACTAAGACGCCTTAAACAAGATCTAAGTATTGCCCACAAGATCATATGCTGCAACATCCTGCCTGTCGGCGACTACTTCAGCTTCAGCCACAACAACACAAGAGCACACAACAGATTTAAATTTAATATTAACCGCTACAAACTTGACTGTAAAAAATATGACTTCAGTAACTGAGTTGTCAAAGTGTGGAACTCATTACCGGACTCCATAGTGTCATCCCCAAACCCCCAACACTTTACCCTTAGATTATCTATGGTTGACCTATCCAGATTCCTAAGAGGTCAGTAAGAGGCAAGTACAAATGCACTAGAGTGCCTTCCGTCCCCTGTCCTATTGCTCTCCTACATCTCCTATACCTTTCTTCTATTCCTATATCTCTTCTTCTATTCTTTCATTGATATGTTCTATTACTATATCTTCTTTTCTATTATTTCTTAGATATATTTTACTATGAGCATCTCCTCTATAACCTTCATCATGTATTTTACTGTGTGTGTGTGTGTGTGTGTGTGTACACACACACACACACACACACTAAAACCGTTATTGTGTATTGGACAAAATAAATAAATAAATAAAATAAAATAAATAAATTCTCTGAACTCTTTTCAGGTTCTCCAAAGCTTTCATAAAATGTTGTGCCGGGAACCAGACACAATATTTGAAGTAAGTAGAACGATGAATTCCCGATACTTGGAAACCATAATCCTGTTGATGCGGTTTAATATTCTATTTCCCATTTCGATTTTGATCATGTGACCATAGGGGGTGCTGCAACAGTCAGAAGTGTGAAAAATGGTCAAAAGTGCCATTCTAATATTGAACAGTCACAGGGACTAGAAAGTTATGTAATTGGTAAATTATACATGTAACAAAAAGAAAACAAGTTAAGATAAAAAAATATGTATAGGTAATACTATGGATTGGAATTGAAACAGAGATATTGATTATGTATCAGAAACACTATGTATGATTACCAAATGTGACCAGGAAAAAAAATTGTTCAGAAACTTTGTATTGCTTGTTCGAAAAAAATAAAAAAATTGAACAGTCACAAAATAAATGATTGCTAGTCGAGGTCTACCTGTAGTGGAAGTGATGTGCTGGTGCCTGGAGGCTGTTGGGGACTGGATGGGTGTCAACAAACTCAAACTCAATCCAGACAAGACGGAGTGGCTGTGGGTGTTGCCTCCCAAGGACAATTCCATCTGTCCGTCCATTACCCTGGGGGGGGAAACTACTGACCCCCTCAGAGAGGGTGCGCAACTTGGGCGTCCTCCTCGACCCACAGCTGACTCACAGCTGAAATTGGAACATCATCTTTCGGCTGTGGCGAGGAGGGCGTTTGCCCAGGTTCGCCTGGTGCACCAGTTGCGGCCCTATTTGGACAGGGAGTCATTGCTCACAGTCACTCATGCCCTTATCACCTCGAGGTTCGATTACTGCAATGCTCTCTACATGGGGCTACCTCTGAAAAGTGTTCGGAAACTTCAGATCGTGCAGAACGCAGCCGCGAGAGCCATCGTGGGGCTTCCCAGATTTGCCCACGTTTCTACAACACTCCGTGGCCTGCATTGGCTGCCAATCAGTTTCCGGTCACAATTCAAAGTGTTGGTCATGACCTTTAAAGCCCTACATGGCATTGGACCAGAATACCTCCGGAACCGCCTACTACCGCACGAATCCCAGTGGCCGATAAGGTCCCACAGAGTTGGCCTTCTCCGGGTCCCGTCGACTAAACAATGTCGTCTGGTGGGCCCCAGGGGAAGAGCCTTCTCTGTGGCGGCCCCGGCCCTCTGGAATCAACTCCCCCTGGAGATTAGAACTGCTCCCACCCTCCTTGTCTTCCGTAAACTACTTAAGACCCATCTATACCGCCAGGCATGGGGGATTTGAGACACCTTTCCCCCAGGCTTATTATGATTTATGTTTGGTATGTATGTGCTGTTTGGTTTTTTAAATTGATAGGGTTTTTAGTTTTTTCTTAATATTAGATTTGTGCCTGTACAATATTGTTTTATCGCTTGTTGTGAGCCGCCCCGAGTCTTCGGAGAGGGGCGGCATACAAATCTAATAAATTATTATTATTATTATTTTATTATTTTATATTCAGAAAAGCCCCAAAGATCTTGTGTTCTGGAAAACCTTTTGGGTTTCATAGCATGGTAGATCTTATTTTTTTCAGTAGGTGATTAATGCTATAATAACTATTTTTCCTTTCTGTGTAAATGAACAGGAATATTTGTTTTTATTATTGGGTTTGAGTAGTTATAATAGTTTCCCTGAATTTATTTTATATTATTTTACTTTAATACTTATTCACTTTATAGCTGCCCATCTCAATCAATGACTTTGGCCAGCTTACGATTAAAATTTATTTATTTATGTCATATGATACATGGACCAGCAATATATATTAATATTTCACCTAGATTAGTAAAACACAGTAAAATGTAAATGTTAAAAAGATATATGTACAATTAAAATAATGCATTATACATCAGGATTATTTTATTTATTTCATATTTTATTTTATCCTATTGTTTTATGTATATGCCTTTTGGAATCAGCTAGACTCTCAGGTTTGACCTGAGTGACATATAAACTGCAGGAATGATTGAAAGAAAGAATAATTGTTATTTCCAGTATTGATGACTTTGATTGCCTGCATTAAATCATAAGCCACTTTATAAAATCAGCAATCTACCAAAAAGTAATTTGGCAGCAAAAAGCCCTTGGAGCAAAAACTTGAATCCAAGCGTGAATCCGGCAGACTTTCTCAGAGGAGAAGAGGGCCATCTTGTGGGAAGAAGAAAGAAAGGTTTCCATCACAACTGGAAGAAGAAAGCACCAACAGCTCCATTATCAAGAAAACTTTGTGGAAGTGTGAAGTTACCAGGACCCTGGTTTGATTTGAAGAAAGCACTTTGTTCCAGAACAACTGGAGAAATAGGGATTGCATCTTAAATTGTATTTATATTTTTCTTGTCAATGGAATGAAATAAGTTAAATATGTTATCTTATTTTTGGAACTGGGTTTTTATACTAAATTACAATTATCTGGAATGCCAACACCTCCTCCTCCTTGACACCTCATGTTCTGATAAGTCATATTTGTTTTAACCATGGTTTGAACAGATTAGTGTCTTGGTCTGCCCATAATGCTAAACTGTAGATCAGAGTTCACAAGTTACAAAGGTTAATAGGTTAGGATCTGAATACACAGAGGTTGGTTCATACAGAAGGCTAAACCACAATACAATTTAGTTGACTTTGGCTTAGCAGGTTGTAGAAATACAGTTTATTATGGTTCTTTGGGGAAAATGTCAGCCCTGGCAAACCAGCTAGGAATCACAACCAGATGAGCTAATTCCAGTTTATTGTAATCTTGCAAATCTGAAAGTACAATTCTATTTCCTTCTCCTTTATAGCCTTAGAAATTAGACAGTTTCTTCTTCTTTTTATTTTTTATTGTTCGTTATCTTTAAACATGATAGCATTTTTTCACAAATCTACATTTGCAATTACTTTGCAATTCACATATCTATTTACAATGTATCATATCTTTCCATTTTCTTCTGATCCTATCTTCCACCCACCAGACAGTTGTAGCCTATGCTGCCTCTTATCTGTCCATTGACAACATCTGCTTGTCCAGGTTCCCAAGGTCTTTCCGATAGACCATTACAATAGTGGTGGATTTCACATTTTTTTGCTACCAGTTCTGTGGGCGTGGTTTAGTGCACATGGTATGGCTTGGTGGTCGTGGCAGGGGAAGGATACTGCAAAATCTCAATTCCCTCACAATCAGCTGGGACTCAGGAGGCAAAGGATAGATGGAGGTGGGGCAGAGGTGGTATTTACCAGTTCTCCCTCAGAACTCAACATTTCCACTATTGGTTCTCTGAACTACTCAAAATTTCTGCTACCGGTTCTTCAAAACCGGTCAGAACCGGCTGAAACCCACCTCTGCATTACAGGTATCCTCTTGTGTGGAGGGTTTATAACCATTTGTTTAGTGGCCATTTCAAGTTACACAACACTGAAAAAAAGTGACATGTGAGCACCATTGTCGCAGCATTTACAGCTCTGGCTTTGTGGAGTGCTCGCTTCTCTTCTGCTATGAATGTTCTTCTGGCCTCCGATGTTTGGCAGCCTTGTTGGATCAGCATGTGCTTTGGCGGTCGATCTTGTGCCAGGGTTTCCCAGGAGGTGATTTTTATCGAAGGACTTGAAGGAGGCTTTCAGTGTGTCTTTGTATCACTTAGTTTGTACCCCGTGCGATGGCTTTCCTTTGCACAGTTCACCCTAGAGAAGCTATTTAGGAATGCGATGGTCTGGCATCCTAGCAATATGGCCTGCCCAGCGTGTCTGGCTGTCAGCGTTCCAAATAGTAGCTGAGAAATAAACCAAGTCCCAGTACAATTCTCTCAATCAGAGCTCGATTTATTAACAGAACCATAGAAACATAGAAACATAGAAGTCTGACGGCAGAAAAAGACCCCATGGTCCATCTAGTCTGCCCTTATACTATTTTCTGTATTTTATCTTAGGATGGATGTATGTTTATCCCAGGCATGTTTAAATTCAGTTACTGTGGATTTATCTACCACGTCTGCTGGAAGTTTGTTCCAAGGATCTACTACTCTTTCAGTAAAATAATATTTTCTCATGTTGCTTTTGATCTTTCCCCCAACTAACCTCAGATTGTGTCCCCTTGTTCTTGTGTTCACTTTCCTATTAAAAACACTTCCCTCCTGGACCTTATTTAACCCTTTAATATATTTAAATGTTTCGATCATGTCCCCCCTTTTCCTTCTGTCCTCCAGACTATACAGATTGAGTTCATTAAGTCTTTCCTGATACGTTTTATACTTAAGACCTTCCACCATTCTTGTAGCCCGTCTTTGGACCCGTTCAATTTTGTCAATATCTTTTTGTAGGTGAGGTCTCCAGAACTGAACACAGTATTCCAAATGTGGTCTCACCAGCATTCTGTATAGCGGGATCATAATCTCCCTCTTCCTGCTTGTTATACCTCTAGCTATGCAGCCAAGCATCCTACTTGCTTTCCCTACTGCCTGACTGCACTGTTCACCCGTTTTGAGACTGTCAGAAATCACTACGCCTAAATCCTTTTCTTTTGAAGTATTTGCTAACACAGAACTGCCAATACAATAGTCAGATTGAGGATTCCTTTTCCCCAAGTGCATTATTTTACATTTGGAAACATTAAACTGCAGTTTCCATTGCTTTGACCATTTATCTAGTAAAGCTAAATCATTTACCATATTGCCGACGCCTCCAGGAATATCAACCCTATTGCACACTTTAGAGTCATCGGCAAATAGGCAAACCTTCCCTACCAGACCTTCCCCTATGTCACTCACAAACATATTAAAAAGAATAGGACCCAGAACAGACCCTTGTGGCACACCGCTTGTAACCTGACTCTGCTCAGAATACTCGCCATTCACAACAACCCTCTGGTGTCTATGCTTCAGCCAGCTGCAAATCCATTGAACTATCCAGGGATTAAGTCCAATCTTCACTAATTTATCTATCAGCTCTTTATGTGGAACCGTATCAAAGGCTTTGCTGAAGTCCAGGTAGGCAATATCCACGGCCCCACCTTCATCCAACACCTTTGTGACATAGTCAAAGAAATCAATGAGATTAGTCTGACATGATTTGCCTTCAGTAAAGCCATGCTGATTTGGGTCCAATAATTTATTGTTTTTTAGGTGCTGATTTATCCTCTTTTTCAGTAGAGTCTCCATCATTTTAACGACAACTGATGTCAAGCTAACTGGCCTGTAGTTACCAGCTTCTTCTCTACTGCCCTTCTTGTGGATAGGCACAACACTTGCCATTCTCCAATCCTCAGGAACATCTCCTGTTAACAAGGATTGGTTAAACAAATCAGTCAGGGGGGTAGCAATGACAGATCTGAGTTCTTTAAGAACTCTGGGGTGGATGCCATCTGGACCCATTGCCTTATTTATCTTTAATCGTTCAAGTTCTTCTAAGACATCGGCTTCTAAGATCACTGGAGCTGAATCCGTACAGTTGGAGGCAATGCTATATCCCTCTATACTATTATTTTGTAAGGTGTCTTTTGAGAAAACTGAACAGAAGTAGCTATTGAAATGGTCAGCGATCTCCTTATTCCCATTAATGCATGTATTTTTCCCGGTACTAAGCTTCGTGATGCCGCAGTTTTTCTTCTTCTTATCACTAATATATCTGAAGAAGGTTTTATCCCCCTTCTTTAGAGATTTGGCAATTTCTTCCTCTTTTGAGGCTTTAGCAGCATATATTATCTGTTTCGCCTCCTTCTGTCTCATTTTATACACCTCCCTATCAGCTATACTTCCAGACTCTTTATACCTCCTATAGGCAGCCTTTTTTTCATTGACTATAGTCCTTACATCATTGCTAAACCATAGCGGTTTCTTCTTCCTTTTACCTTTAGTTATTTGTCTTACATACAGTCCAGTGGCTTTTAAGATGGCCTTTTTAAATACAGTCCACTGGGTGCTCGCTCCTGCCATTTTATCCCTCCCCTTTAATTCATTATCTAAATATTCCCCCATTGCATTAAAATTTGTTTTTCTGAAATCCAATACTTTGGTTGCATTATAGGATTGCTCACAATGAGTTTTCACATCAAACCACAAACATAGATGGTCACTGCAACCTAAATTTTCTCCCACCTTGACATCTGAAACCCAATTCCCATTCGTAAAAACTAAATCTAGAATATTCTCCCCTCTAGTTGGTGTCTTAACCAGCTGTGCCAGAGCTGCTCCTGTAAAGGCCTCTACTATATTCTTACTTTTGCATGTAAGGGCACTGGGGATATTCCAGTCCACATCAGGCATGTTGAAATCACCCATAACCACAATATCTCCCTTTACTGCCATTTGGGTAATTTCATCCACCATCTTGTTGTCATATTCCTCAGATTGCCCTGGAGGCCTATAGATCACCCCAATTCTAATGACAGAACCGTCTTTATTTTGCATGCAAATCCAGAGGGTCTCTAGATCTTGACATGTATTTTGAATTAGTGTTGTTTTTAGAGTTTCTTTAACATAAATGGCTACTCCACCTCCCCTTCTCTCTATTCTATCCTTCCTATACAGTGTATATCCTGGTATGGATATTTCCCATTCATTAGAATCCTTAAACCATGTCTCAGTTATGGCAACCAGGTCCAAATTATCTCTAGATATTATGGCCATTAATTCACAGAGCTTGTTGCTCAAGCTTCGAGCATTCGTGCACATTACACGAAGAACATTATTTTCATTATTAGTTTGCCCCTTATCATCAACAACTACATCTATTTTATTTGCAGCTCCCTTTTCATAAGCTTCCAAAAACTGCTTTATCCTCATTGGTCGGGGACAGAAATCACCCACATCAGTTACATCTCTGTCCCCTTTACCTAGTTTAAATGCCTTTCCAAAAAAGTTCTGAATTCCTCACCGAGTACCTGGGTACCTCTGTATGATGGATGCAAACCATCCCTCTTAAACAACTCCCTATTAGACCACCTACTGACATCATGACTTACATAGCCAAAACCTTCAGCTTTACACCACTGCTTTAACCACACATTAAACTCTATGATACACGTTGTTTTATCCTCTTGGCCACAAACCGGTAACACCTCTGAGAAAGTCACTGAATCTGCTATTTTACCCAGCTCCGCACTTAGACATTGAAAATCTCTTTTTACTACATTGACATTTCTCTGGGACAAATCATTTGTGCCAAGATGCACCACCACATCAATGTTATTACCTTTACTCACAGCCTTGACCATGTTTGTAATCCTCCTCCTGTCCCTGCTGGCAGTGGCCCCTGGGAGACACCTCAGCACCTTCACCATGTCCTTACTCTGTCCCAAATCAACACCTCTAACAGTCGAATCACCCACAAGAAAATGTGTCCTCTTTATATTTCTACTAACTGCACTTGATGGTTTGGTGACATTTACAACAACTTCCCCTTTGAATATCCCCTCATTCTCTGCCTGAGGGGCCTTGCTAATATCTCCAACATCCTTACTATTTAAATCCGCAAGAACAGTATAGGAATTCGATAAAGAGAGACCAAAATTACTATGTTTTTGCTCAACTGCACGCAATCTTCCTGAACCGACAGTTGTCTACACAGCCCTCCTCCTCGGGTGGCGCTGTGGAAGTGGAGGCTGGACACATGGCTGCATTACAGCACGTGGCTGGGACAATCTTTCCACTTCTGACTGCAAGCTACAAACTAAGGACTGCAATCTAGAGATCTCGCCATCTAACCTAGATGTCCTAATGCAAAGAGGGCAGTACCCCAAGTTCCACAAGGTACTACGGAAGACAACAGCCAAACAAGTGTTACACTGCACCAAGCCAGTCATCTTAACAATGTATTGAAATACAAGTACTTAGCAATAAAATCCACAACCCCTATTGCTACCAAACTTTGCTGATTTTGGTTTATAGTTATATGATTCGCGCGCCGTTAGGCGCGCGGGCCACTACCTTCCTCTCCTTCTCTGTGATCTGAAGTGCAAATTAAAATGGCTTTTTCCTGTTTTTATCCTTCCCTTTGTCTGTTCCAGCCAGTTAAATCTCCCCCTCCTCCTTGAATTCCAAAAATGCAAAATGCAAAAAGTAAAAAAGGACTACCTTCCTCTCCTTCTCTGTGATCTGAAGTGCAAATTAAAATGGCTTTTTCCTGTTTTTATCCTTCCCTTTGTCTGTTCCAGCCAGTTAAATCTCCCCCTCCTCCTTGAATTCCAAAAATGCAAAATGCAAAAAGTAAAAAAGGACTACCTTCCTCTCCTTCTCTGTGATCTGAAGTGCAAATTAAAATGGCTTTTTCCTGTTTTTATCCTTCCCTTTGTCTGTTCCAGCCAGTTAAATCTCCCCCTCCTCCTTGAATTCCAAAAATGCAAAATGCAAAAAGTAAAAAAGGACTACCTTCCTCTCCTTCTCTGTGATCTGAAGTGCAAATTAAAATGGCTTTTTCCTGTTTTTATCCTTCCCTTTGTCTGTTCCAGCCAGTTAAATCTCCCCCTCCTCCTTGAATTCCAAAAATGCAAAATGCAAAAAGTAAAAAAGGACTACCTTCCTCTCCTTCTCTGTGATCTGAAGTGCAAATTAAAATGGCTTTTTCCTGTTTTTATCCTTCCCTTTGTCTGTTCCAGCCAGTTAAATCTCCCCCTCCTCCTTGAATTCCAAAAATGCAAAATGCAAAAAGTAAAAAAGGACTACCTTCCTCTCCTTCTCTGTGATCTGAAGTGCAAATTAAAATGGCTTTTTCCTGTTTTTATCCTTCCCTTTGTCTGTTCCAGCCAGTTAAATCTCCCCCTCCTCCTTGAATTCCAAAAATGCAAAATGCAAAAAGTAAAAAAGGACTACCTTCCTCTCCTTCTCTGTGATCTGAAGTGCAAATTAAAATGGCTTTTTCCTGTTTTTATCCTTCCCTTTGTCTGTTCCAGCCAGTTAAATCTCCCCCTCCTCCTTGAATTCCAAAAATGCAAAATGCAAAAAGTAAAAAAGGACTACCTTCCTCTCCTTCTCTGTGATCTGAAGTGCAAATTAAAATGGCTTTTTCCTGTTTTTATCCTTCCCTTTGTCTGTTCCAGCCAGTTAAATCTCCCCCTCCTCCTTGAATTCCAAAAATGCAAAATGCAAAAAGTAAAAAAGGACTACCTTCCTCTCCTTCTCTGTGATCTGAAGTGCAAATTAAAATGGCTTTTTCCTGTTTTTATCCTTCCCTTTGTCTGTTCCAGCCAGTTAAATCTCCCCCTCCTCCTTGAATTCCAAAAATGCAAAATGCAAAAAGTAAAAAAGGACTACCTTCCTCTCCTTCTCTGTGATCTGAAGTGCAAATTAAAATGGCTTTTTCCTGTTTTTATCCTTCCCTTTGTCTGTTCCAGCCAGTTAAATCTCCCCCTCCTCCTTGAATTCCAAAAATGCAAAATGCAAAAAGTAAAAAAGGACTACCTTCCTCTCCTTCTCTGTGATCTGAAGTGCAAATTAAAATGGCTTTTTCCTGTTTTTATCCTTCCCTTTGTCTGTTCCAGCCAGTTAAATCTCCCCCTCCTCCTTGAATTCCAAAAATGCAAAATGCAAAAAGTAAAAAAGGACTACCTTCCTCTCCTTCTCTGTGATCTGAAGTGCAAATTAAAATGGCTTTTTCCTGTTTTTATCCTTCCCTTTGTCTGTTCCAGCCAGTTAAATCTCCCCCTCCTCCTTGAATTCCAAAAATGCAAAATGCAAAAAGTAAAAAAGGACTACCTTCCTCTCCTTCTCTGTGATCTGAAGTGCAAATTAAAATGGCTTTTTCCTGTTTTTATCCTTCCCTTTGTCTGTTCCAGCCAGTTAAATCTCCCCCTCCTCCTTGAATTCCAAAAATGCAAAATGCAAAAAGTAAAAAAGGACTACCTTCCTCTCCTTCTCTGTGATCTGAAGTGCAAATTAAAATGGCTTTTTCCTGTTTTTATCCTTCCCTTTGTCTGTTCCAGCCAGTTAAATCTCCCCCTCCTCCTTGAATTCCAAAAATGCAAAATGCAAAAAGTAAAAAAGGACTACCTTCCTCTCCTTCTCTGTGATCTGAAGTGCAAATTAAAATGGCTTTTTCCTGTTTTTATCCTTCCCTTTGTCTGTTCCAGCCAGTTAAATCTCCCCCTCCTCCTTGAATTCCAAAAATGCAAAATGCAAAAAGTAAAAAAGGACTACCTTCCTCTCCTTCTCTGTGATCTGAAGTGCAAATTAAAATGGCTTTTTCCTGTTTTTATCCTTCCCTTTGTCTGTTCCAGCCAGTTAAATCTCCCCCTCCTCCTTGAATTCCAAAAATGCAAAATGCAAAAAGTAAAAAAGGACTACCTTCCTCTCCTTCTCTGTGATCTGAAGTGCAAATTAAAATGGCTTTTTCCTGTTTTTATCCTTCCCTTTGTCTGTTCCAGCCAGTTAAATCTCCCCCTCCTCCTTGAATTCCAAAAATGCAAAATGCAAAAAGTAAAAAAGGACTACCTTCCTCTCCTTCTCTGTGATCTGAAGTGCAAATTAAAATGGCTTTTTCCTGTTTTTATCCTTCCCTTTGTCTGTTCCAGCCAGTTAAATCTCCCCCTCCTCCTTGAATTCCAAAAATGCAAAATGCAAAAAGTAAAAAAGGACTACCTTCCTCTCCTTCTCTGTGATCTGAAGTGCAAATTAAAATGGCTTTTTCCTGTTTTTATCCTTCCCTTTGTCTGTTCCAGCCAGTTAAATCTCCCCCTCCTCCTTGAATTCCAAAAATGCAAAATGCAAAAAGTAAAAAAGGACTACCTTCCTCTCCTTCTCTGTGATCTGAAGTGCAAATTAAAATGGCTTTTTCCTGTTTTTATCCTTCCCTTTGTCTGTTCCAGCCAGTTAAATCTCCCCCTCCTCCTTGAATTCCAAAAATGCAAAATGCAAAAAGTAAAAAAGGACTACCTTCCTCTCCTTCTCTGTGATCTGAAGTGCAAATTAAAATGGCTTTTTCCTGTTTTTATCCTTCCCTTTGTCTGTTCCAGCCAGTTAAATCTCCCCCTCCTCCTTGAATTCCAAAAATGCAAAATGCAAAAAGTAAAAAAGGACTACCTTCCTCTCCTTCTCTGTGATCTGAAGTGCAAATTAAAATGGCTTTTTCCTGTTTTTATCCTTCCCTTTGTCTGTTCCAGCCAGTTAAATCTCCCCCTCCTCCTTGAATTCCAAAAATGCAAAATGCAAAAAGTAAAAAAGGACTACCTTCCTCTCCTTCTCTGTGATCTGAAGTGCAAATTAAAATGGCTTTTTCCTGTTTTTATCCTTCCCTTTGTCTGTTCCAGCCAGTTAAATCTCCCCCTCCTCCTTGAATTCCAAAAATGCAAAATGCAAAAAGTAAAAAAGGACTACCTTCCTCTCCTTCTCTGTGATCTGAAGTGCAAATTAAAATGGCTTTTTCCTGTTTTTATCCTTCCCTTTGTCTGTTCCAGCCAGTTAAATCTCCCCCTCCTCCTTGAATTCCAAAAATGCAAAATGCAAAAAGTAAAAAAGGACTACCTTCCTCTCCTTCTCTGTGATCTGAAGTGCAAATTAAAATGGCTTTTTCCTGTTTTTATCCTTCCCTTTGTCTGTTCCAGCCAGTTAAATCTCCCCCTCCTCCTTGAATTCCAAAAATGCAAAATGCAAAAAGTAAAAAAGGACTACCTTCCTCTCCTTCTCTGTGATCTGAAGTGCAAATTAAAATGGCTTTTTCCTGTTTTTATCCTTCCCTTTGTCTGTTCCAGCCAGTTAAATCTCCCCCTCCTCCTTGAATTCCAAAAATGCAAAATGCAAAAAGTAAAAAAGGACTACCTTCCTCTCCTTCTCTGTGATCTGAAGTGCAAATTAAAATGGCTTTTTCCTGTTTTTATCCTTCCCTTTGTCTGTTCCAGCCAGTTAAATCTCCCCCTCCTCCTTGAATTCCAAAAATGCAAAATGCAAAAAGTAAAAAAGGACTACCTTCCTCTCCTTCTCTGTGATCTGAAGTGCAAATTAAAATGGCTTTTTCCTGTTTTTATCCTTCCCTTTGTCTGTTCCAGCCAGTTAAATCTCCCCCTCCTCCTTGAATTCCAAAAATGCAAAATGCAAAAAGTAAAAAAGGACTACCTTCCTCTCCTTCTCTGTGATCTGAAGTGCAAATTAAAATGGCTTTTTCCTGTTTTTATCCTTCCCTTTGTCTGTTCCAGCCAGTTAAATCTCCCCCTCCTCCTTGAATTCCAAAAATGCAAAATGCAAAAAGTAAAAAAGGACTACCTTCCTCTCCTTCTCTGTGATCTGAAGTGCAAATTAAAATGGCTTTTTCCTGTTTTTATCCTTCCCTTTGTCTGTTCCAGCCAGTTAAATCTCCCCCTCCTCCTTGAATTCCAAAAATGCAAAATGCAAAAAGTAAAAAAGGACTACCTTCCTCTCCTTCTCTGTGATCTGAAGTGCAAATTAAAATGGCTTTTTCCTGTTTTTATCCTTCCCTTTGTCTGTTCCAGCCAGTTAAATCTCCCCCTCCTCCTTGAATTCCAAAAATGCAAAATGCAAAAAGTAAAAAAGGACTACCTTCCTCTCCTTCTCTGTGATCTGAAGTGCAAATTAAAATGGCTTTTTCCTGTTTTTATCCTTCCCTTTGTCTGTTCCAGCCAGTTAAATCTCCCCCTCCTCCTTGAATTCCAAAAATGCAAAATGCAAAAAGTAAAAAAGGACTACCTTCCTCTCCTTCTCTGTGATCTGAAGTGCAAATTAAAATGGCTTTTTCCTGTTTTTATCCTTCCCTTTGTCTGTTCCAGCCAGTTAAATCTCCCCCTCCTCCTTGAATTCCAAAAATGCAAAATGCAAAAAGTAAAAAAGGACTACCTTCCTCTCCTTCTCTGTGATCTGAAGTGCAAATTAAAATGGCTTTTTCCTGTTTTTATCCTTCCCTTTGTCTGTTCCAGCCAGTTAAATCTCCCCCTCCTCCTTGAATTCCAAAAATGCAAAATGCAAAAAGTAAAAAAGGACTACCTTCCTCTCCTTCTCTGTGATCTGAAGTGCAAATTAAAATGGCTTTTTCCTGTTTTTATCCTTCCCTTTGTCTGTTCCAGCCAGTTAAATCTCCCCCTCCTCCTTGAATTCCAAAAATGCAAAATGCAAAAAGTAAAAAAGGACTACCTTCCTCTCCTTCTCTGTGATCTGAAGTGCAAATTAAAATGGCTTTTTCCTGTTTTTATCCTTCCCTTTGTCTGTTCCAGCCAGTTAAATCTCCCCCTCCTCCTTGAATTCCAAAAATGCAAAATGCAAAAAGTAAAAAAGGACTACCTTCCTCTCCTTCTCTGTGATCTGAAGTGCAAATTAAAATGGCTTTTTCCTGTTTTTATCCTTCCCTTTGTCTGTTCCAGCCAGTTAAATCTCCCCCTCCTCCTTGAATTCCAAAAATGCAAAATGCAAAAAGTAAAAAAGGACTACCTTCCTCTCCTTCTCTGTGATCTGAAGTGCAAATTAAAATGGCTTTTTCCTGTTTTTATCCTTCCCTTTGTCTGTTCCAGCCAGTTAAATCTCCCCCTCCTCCTTGAATTCCAAAAATGCAAAATGCAAAAAGTAAAAAAGGACTACCTTCCTCTCCTTCTCTGTGATCTGAAGTGCAAATTAAAATGGCTTTTTCCTGTTTTTATCCTTCCCTTTGTCTGTTCCAGCCAGTTAAATCTCCCCCTCCTCCTTGAATTCCAAAAATGCAAAATGCAAAAAGTAAAAAAGGACTACCTTCCTCTCCTTCTCTGTGATCTGAAGTGCAAATTAAAATGGCTTTTTCCTGTTTTTATCCTTCCCTTTGTCTGTTCCAGCCAGTTAAATCTCCCCCTCCTCCTTGAATTCCAAAAATGCAAAATGCAAAAAGTAAAAAAGGACTACCTTCCTCTCCTTCTCTGTGATCTGAAGTGCAAATTAAAATGGCTTTTTCCTGTTTTTATCCTTCCCTTTGTCTGTTCCAGCCAGTTAAATCTCCCCCTCCTCCTTGAATTCCAAAAATGCAAAATGCAAAAAGTAAAAAAGGACTACCTTCCTCTCCTTCTCTGTGATCTGAAGTGCAAATTAAAATGGCTTTTTCCTGTTTTTATCCTTCCCTTTGTCTGTTCCAGCCAGTTAAATCTCCCCCTCCTCCTTGAATTCCAAAAATGCAAAATGCAAAAAGTAAAAAAGGACTACCTTCCTCTCCTTCTCTGTGATCTGAAGTGCAAATTAAAATGGCTTTTTCCTGTTTTTATCCTTCCCTTTGTCTGTTCCAGCCAGTTAAATCTCCCCCTCCTCCTTGAATTCCAAAAATGCAAAATGCAAAAAGTAAAAAAGGACTACCTTCCTCTCCTTCTCTGTGATCTGAAGTGCAAATTAAAATGGCTTTTTCCTGTTTTTATCCTTCCCTTTGTCTGTTCCAGCCAGTTAAATCTCCCCCTCCTCCTTGAATTCCAAAAATGCAAAATGCAAAAAGTAAAAAAGGACTACCTTCCTCTCCTTCTCTGTGATCTGAAGTGCTGATGTTGGCTATGCCATTGTCATTCCGATTCTGAATAGTTCCCAGAATCCCACCTAGGTTAAGGTTCATCTTACATCCCCCACACCCACAAGTTCATCACGAGAGCCAGTCTGTGTGCAGGGGCTTATCAACTTCCTCTCCTCTTCAATTGAGGCAGAACAAACGGTGGCCTTGGCATGGAGAAAGGAATCTTTGGTTGTGTCCAGTAACTTTCCCCTCTGACTTCTCACTACCACTCCCATCCCCCCTTGTGTTGTGTCAGGCTGAACTCTCTAGCTCCACATGAAGACTTCGGCCTGACACTGGGCTTTCATCAGGAATTGATGGTAGGCCTGCTCTGAAGAGGACCTCAATGTCTGGAATCTTATCCTTCCACCAGAGCCTCAAAATTCTACTGAGGCAGGTCAGATGGAATTGGTTGCCTAGCACAGGGGTAGGCAAAATTGGCCCTTCTATGACTTGTGGACTTCAACTCCCAGAATTCCTGAGCCAATCATGCTAGTTCAGGAATTTTGGGAGTTGAAGTCCATATGTCATAGAAGAGCCATCTTTGCCTACCCCTGGCCTAACATGTCCCTTGTATGCAATCCAAGTCTCCCAGGTAAACTTCAGTACTGAGGCATTTTACCTCAGCAAATCATTGCATGTATAAATCTTTTGTGAAAAAATTGTTGAGGCAGCATTCAGTGTCCTGACATTATTGCAGCTCAGTAGGTACGTAATTGATCCATACCTGAGAAGAAACCAACTCAAGGGAGAGTCCAATAGAGACTTGATAGGTTCAGTCCATTGGTCTTTATTTATTGTTGTTTTTCTTTTGTTCATTAAGATTAACTGACAGATTACATAACAGATGAGAAATCACTGGGAATGGTCTTGATACAGATGGGATTGAACTCATCTCAAATTCTTCTTTGTGTTTTGATTATATTTTCACTCTGTGTGGCAGTAATCTTCAAATGCCGCTTGCTTAAGAAATTTATCTCCAAGCTAGATTGTATTCATATGATCTGGCTCTATTCTTGGATATCCAATCCAGATAAACAAATCACATTTAAAAAAAAAAAAAGAGGCACCACTGTGTTATTTCAAGCAACGTCTTAGGGGCATTGTTTTGTTTCATTGAAATTAAAACATTGATTTCTATATTTTTATTATAAAAAATGTTCAGATCTTGTAAGATTTCTGACAAGGGCAGCATGAGCCCAGAGATCTTTTAAGATTTGATCCCCATGAGTTTGGGAGCAATTTCAAATATTATTACTGATAGCAAGATTTCCCTTTTATTTGCATCTTCAGAAAGATAGTAATGGATGATTGTATTGCTTATGAATGTCCCTAATCATTTTTAAACCACTATGTCTTTTTTATATACGTTCACAGCATGCAAGGTGTTTTCTTTACACCATCCTGAAGTTTCCCTATTCATTTCCCCACACATTTTATACATCTTCATTGTGTGTCTTGTTTTACCTAAAGTATAAAAAAAATTAATTCTTGGGAAACCATGTCTTCTTACCCTTAGGTCTTTTAAAGTTTTCTATTTTATAAATTGGGTTTTTAATTAATTTTGAAAGCCCATGAAACTATTTTCCAATCCGTAAAAGATGAAGTATTCTGTAGCAGCTTTGGATGCTCTTATGAGAAAATTGAAATATTTATTTAATGTAATATGAAGAAAACAGAAGTACAGTGATCCCTCGAGTATCGCGAGGGTTACGTTCCAAGACCCCTCGCGATACTTGATTTTTCGCAATATAGTGGTGCGGAAGTAAAAACACCATATGCGCATGCGCGCCCTTTTTTCCATGGCCACGCATGCGAAGATGGTGTTTTTACTTCCGCACCTGGGAAGACCCAGGGAAGGTTCCTTCCGCCGCCCAGCAGCTGATCTGCTCGGCAGCGCCGCAGCAGCGAGGAGCCGAAGATTGGGGTTTCCCCGCCGCCCACGCAAAGGGGAAACCCCAATCTTCGGCTCCTCGCTGCTGCCGCGCCCGCCGCTTGTCCGCCCACCGCTTGTCCGCCGCCTGCCCGCCCGCCGCTTGTCCGCCCGCTGCTTGTCCGCCGCCTGCCTGCCCGCCGCTTGTCCGCCCGCCGCTTGTCTGCCGCCTGCCTGCCCACCCGCCCGCCGCTTGTCCGCCGCCTGCCTGCCCGCCTGCCCGCCGCTTGTCCGCCCGCCGCTTGTCCACCGCCTGCCTGCCCGCCCGCCGCTTGTCCGCCCGCCGCTTGTCCGCCGCCTGCCTGCCCACCTGCCCGCTGCTCGGTGAACGAGAGAGGGAAAGTGAGAAAAAGAGGGAGAGCAAGAGGGGGAGAGATAGAGAAAGAGAGAGAAGGAAAGAAAGAAAGAGATGAGAAAGGAAGGAAGAGAGTGAGAGAGAGGAAGAAAGAGAGAGAGAGAAGAGTGGAGTATTTTTTAATTAATATTTTCTGAAAAATCGCGATATAGCATTTCGCGAAGATCGAGATCGCGAAAATCGAGGGATCACTGTATATCCTTTCTATATCTCTATTACATCTGATTAACCCCAGGGCAGGTTTCTTTCTTTCTTTCTTTCTTTCTTTCTTTCTTTCTTTCTTTCTTTCTTTCTTTCTTTCTTCCTTCCTTCGTCTTCCCTTCCTTTCTTTGTCTCCCTCCCTCCCTTCCCTCCTTCCTTCCTTCCTTCCTTCTTTTTCCTCACTCTCTCCCTCCCTCCACACATCCTACAACCCTATTTTGCTCATTTTCATCTCATAAACCCACTTTTATTAATATGGGATGGTTTCAATGATTCACTTCTTCTGCCCCCCCTTTTTAAAAAAAATATTTTTATTGAATTTTTTGAAAAGACAAACAAAGACATACAACACTAAACATTTAAGGAGCTACCATTGCTCCGCTTGTCGTAGAAGTCTATCTAATACAGAAATATAAAAAATCCTAACTATAATCAGATCTAAGCAGAAATACCACACATGTAGGTTACATTCTTGTTAAATTCAACTCTATATTTTTAATATTAAACTTATTAATTAAATTTCTTTATATTTTAAAATATTCTATACTTATACAAAGGGAGAAGGAAAAGAAAAAAAGTTTATTAGTAATACTATTTACCATTTCATTCTATATTATAATTAATTATTAATACCATTTTTAAAATTCCACCAATCGTATACTTTGTCCCATATTTTATAATATTCTGTTTCAGTTTAATTATTTAAATGTTTAGTCATCATATTTAATTCTGCACATTCTATAATTTTTTTAAATACTTCAGTATCTTTTGGTATTGTTTTTTCTTTCCATTTCTGTGCAAATACAATTCGGGCCACAGCCAATATATGTATTATTAAATAATAAGTTTCTTTTTTATACTTTGTATTTGAAATACCTAATAAAAAGAGTTCAGGAGACTTTTTTATCTTCTCCTTTGTTATTTCATTTATCCAATTCTCTACTTTGTTCCAAAATATTTTTGTCTCGGAACATGTCCACCACGCATGGTAATATGTACCAATTTCTTTTTTACATTTCCAACAAATAGGCGATACAGACGGAAACATTTTAGAAATTCTATATGGTGGAAGGTGCTATCTGTAGAACAACTTAATTTGATTTTCTTTTAAAGGAAATTGATTTTGTTATTTTCCAATTATACATCCATATTTTTTCCCATGTATCTAAATCTATCTCTTTGCCTAAATTTTTGCACCAACTGATCATATTGTCTTTCAATATCCAACCTATCCTCCTGTAATTTATTAAGTATTTATACACATTTCCAATTGTTTTTGAATGATTTTGAAATAATAATTTAGTCAATACATTATTTTCTTTTTAAAAAATATAAGTCTTTACATCTGTTTGATATCTGGAACTAATCTGCATATATTGCCACAAATCTAAGCCAATACCTAAATCATATAGTTCTTGTTTTGTTCTTAATTTAAATTGATCGTCCCCTTTTTAAATGGGCTACGTGATGTGATAGCAACCCCTTTCGCTCTTGCCCATCTCAGCTTGAAAATGATACTCTCCTATTGGGCTGGGGAGTGCAGGCAGGGAAAGAAACAGCTGCGCTTTGGCCATTGTGAGTAAAATTTCACACCTGACTGCTCTACGAAACTAAAACAAAGCAAGCAGGGTTGGAGGAGAATTTAAACACGATACTGGCTGTTTTATTTGAAAAACACAACAACTGCATAATGCTGAGAAGGAGCTGGAGAAATCCTGCAGAGCTGTGTACCATTAATGGACATGTTAACAGCAATAACTTTCTTCTTCTTTTTCTTACACAAAAGTAATTAAAGTCTTGTTTTCCATGAACACTCTGGCTCTTGACATGTCCTTTTTTTCCAGATCAAATTCACTGGTTATCTAACCTCTCCCCTCTTGCAAGTATCCTACAAATACACACTTAACCCTTTTTCCGAGTCATGTCTCCTGATTTATGGTCAGTATTTATTAAATCCAATCTAAAAATTAACCTGCCAGGATCACTCTATCTGCAATGCACATCTCTCTCCCTCCCCTTCGCGATAACCTGCACAGCATGAAAATCTCATTTGGAATGTGATTACAGCAACACAATCTCATTAACGATGACAAGCAGGACTGGCCCTTCCTTCTACCCTAGAGCCATCATTCTGCTGGCTCCTTGGGAGCTGCCTCAAAATCGTGGTGAGGATAAGCTGCAAATTGCTGCGGTTCGAATCTGTAATAAGCATCTGTGGCCTTGAGATAGGTTTTGAGATGGTTCCACAAGTCGAAGGGCGAGGCCACTATGGGCCCATTATTGTTCTGTGCACGGCCCTCAGAGCAAAACCCCCGACTCAAAAATCCTTTATTTTATGAATAAATCAAACCCTTTATTGATATAAGCACAAAAAACGAAAAGCAGATTTTAAAGGGCCAGAGAAAAGGAGTTATTTTTCTTTGGAGCTAACCATAAACAACGTCTGGGAAAGGTGCCAAATTCGGCCTAATCAGATTAATTCCTTTTATCATTTAAGCATATGAATTTACTCACCACAGTCATGGGCAGAAATCATCCAGCAGACACCATCCTTTTATTGAGGCAGAAATCATGGTTTTAAAGCCTTGTTCAACCATACACCTCAGTCTCACATCTCTTCCGTTGAACGACGTTGAAACTCCACACTCAATTTCCCCAAATCCTTTGCCTTTATATTGCCTGGAAGTGACATCACACCCCAAAAAGGCTAAGTCTATACACTAATACCTTTTACAATGCAACTCCTCTCGCCTTCTGAGCAATCTCCTATATTGAATGTTCTGCAGAGCTCTCTGGTAGGAGCCTCCTGAAAATTCAAGGGTACAAATTTCAGACACACACATGTTTGAAAATTCAAAACAATGTTCTTTATCCCATAAGTCAAAATAAACAAAGCACTCTTTTTGGATTGCAAAGAGCACTCGTCCCAAAACAACCGGGTAGTCTGTAAAATTTCCCTTAAGCAGTCATTAAGTACTTAGCTAGCAGCTGTGAAGAAACTTCAGACCCTTTCTTCTTCCAATGAAGTGAGATACACACACACACATTGCTCTGCTTTGTCTTCAAAGGCGTGAAAAAGCAACAAACAAAATCCAGCAACACAAGATTCCTGACGAACTGCGATCAGATACTCTTCCACAATGGCCAAACCCACATGCTGCTATTTATAGCAGCAGCCCTAATTACTGGAGCCCCACCCAAACACAGGTGGCCTCCCTTATTTCCTGTAATATGTTCTTACTTGGTCTCTTCTACACATAATTCTGCGCCGAGTCACTCCCACCTTCTTCTTCGTCAGAGGAAGCTAAACTCTGAACTGACTCTGTCGGCAATAATACAAGCCTGTGACATGTTGAAGTTTCCCCTGCATCCACCTCCACATTCCCTGGGGCAGGAGCTGGGCCAGAGCCAACCACAACATTGAAGGTCTATCCACTGACTTTCCACTCAAATGTCTTCCTCATCCTCCGACTGGGACTCTTCACCCATTGTCATTATCAGCCCCCTCTGGTGGTTCCTCAGGCTCACTCAGGTCTCCCTCTTGTTCACTGCATCAGCTGGGGCTTGCACAAGAGTCTGAGCAGATGGATCATTTCAGAAGATTGATGCAAGTTGAATTGCTGAAAGAAGCTGCCCAGCTTGTTTCCCAAAAAGAGGAGAGAATAATGAAAGAAATGGCGGTAGTTGCTTGTCTTCATAATATTGCAGGATAGCTAGCTAGATTGAAATTCTATTTATCTATTATTTATTTATTAGTTCAATTTCTAGGCCGCCCTTCTCCTGAGAACATAAGTAATACATAAAAAACATTAGCTTGCTCTTTCTATCTCTTTAGGCTCATTTGTGAAACTAAGGCTTCATATTTATCTAGATACCAGCATCCATCCTGTTAAAGATGCACTTCTTAATTTCATAGCTGGTCTTCTTTCCAGATTTTCAAAACTTAGGTAGACACAATGCTGAGAGATGATCCTAAGAGATTTATACTAATTGGATTCAGGTTGCAAATGGGGTTGATGTGATCGTCTTTGAACCAATGGCATAGTTGAGGAAGGCCACTGGCTCATTTTCATATTGATGTGCTCATCCACAACTCAATTAGGCCAATAATGTTTCTGATTGAGTTGATGTAGCCAAACCTCTTTGTAGTGATAGAAGTAAAATCGAACATTGACTTCAGGCTTAACCCAACTTAATCTCTATAGTTAATTATAGCATTAGTGAAAACACATCAAAGCATGAGTCAATAATGGTATACCTGTTCTCAGTTTCCCATCATCTCTCTCTCTGTCTCTCCCTCTCTTTCTCTCTCTCTCTCATCTGTCTCCTATCCGTCTGCCTGTCTGCCTACCTATACTCTCTCTCCATCCATCCATCCATCCATCCATCCATCCATCCATCTTTCCCCATCCATTTATCTATGTATCTACCCCTCATGTATCTCTCATGTCTGTTTATTTGTCTGTATCATCTATCGTCCATCATCTATCTATCTATCTATCTATCTATCTATCTATCTATCTGTCTGTCTGTCTGTCTGTGTCTATCTATCTATCTATCTATCTATCTATCTATCTATCTATCTATCTATCTATCTATCCATCCATCCATCCATCCATCCATCATCCCTCTCACACTTTAAAATTAGGGGGAATTGTTTAACGATAAAATTCCTAAAGAAATATAAAATGCAACTTACTCCACATTAAAACATAATTAAATTAAAAACTACATAACCACAAGTAACTTCTACTTTTTGTTTGTTTAATTTTGTTTCAGGTTCATCATTTTAATCTGGTTAGAGAGTCTTTTTAAAGAAATCCTTGCAAGTAAGTTTTTCCCTGAATACATCGAGAAGTATCCACTTTAGTAAAAAAAGAAAAAAAAGAAAAAAGAATAAGCTGGGGCCCAAATCCAGATCAGGATTTGGCAAGGAAAAGTTCAACAAATTATTCTTTTGAAGCCAATAAAAGCTTCAGTGGGAAACTCTTTCCCTACCCCAGGAGAAAAAGGGCAAAAGATTTCTAGCTGCTTTCTCTACCAAACACTTCAGGTTTTAAATAAGACAGAAAGAGTAATGTGTTTTGACCTTTAGCAGACATTGACTGTATCCAGAATTTTTCCAAGGCTGCTAATGTTCTCCGTTGAAAACATTTTAAATATTTTAAAATAAAAACACAAAGTCATTTGCACCTGACTTCATCAAGCATACTCTCTTCAGATGTTTCAAGAGAGTATGTCTCAAAATTCCTAGCTGTATTAAAGCAAGATCTATTATGGAACATCTGGCTGCATGAGACCTGGAAGGGATCTATTAGTGGAATGAAACAGGAGATCTTAACTATTTTGGTAAACTTACCATGCCTAGAAGAAATACACTGTTTAAATTTTGCAGTATCAGAGAACTATGCAGTGCACCAAGTTCAAAAGCAAAATGATTCTTCAATTTACATCTTATATATATTTACATAGTACAATTTACATAGACCAATTCCCAAATACAGCTAATCTGCCTGGAATCGGCACTGTATATTGGAAATCCAGAGGTGTTTCACAAGAAGAGCACTGCACCCCTCAAGAATATCTTATGTCACCAGACTTGAAATCTTAGGCTTGGACAACCTAGAACACTGATGGCGAACCTTTTTTTCCCCTTGGGTGCTGAAAGAGTGTGGGTGTGTGCTATCACACATGTTTGAGTGCCCACACCCATAATTCAATGCCTGAGAAGGGGCAAAAACAGCCATTTGGAGGCTGGAAATGGCCTGTTTCTGAACTTCTGGTGGGCCCGATAGGATCATGTTTTTGCCCTCCCCAGGCTCCAAAGGCTTTCCTGGAGCTGGAAGAGTGCAAAAACACCTTCCCCCACCCCCCCATGGAGGCTCTCTGGAAGCCAAAAACGCCCTCCCAGAGCCTCTGTGCGAGCCAAAAATCAGCTGGCCAACACACATACACGTTGGAGCTGAACTAGAGCAACAGCTTGCATGACAGCAAATAAGAACATAAGAACATAAGAAGAACCATGCTGAATCAGGCCAAAGCCCATTGAGTCTGTTGTGGTTAGCTCTGGCCCAGCTCCTGCCCCAAGGAATATGGAGGTGGATCTGGGGGAGACATCCACATGCCGCAGGCCTGTTTTGCTCCCAGTAGAATCTGCCAACGAAGTCTCCTCTGACCAAGGAAGCATGAGTGACAGGGAAGAGAGGAGTTTGGCAGAGAGCCCAGGAGGAGATCAGTCATCTGAATCATCCCTGGATTCTGAACAAGAATTAATGACACATCCACACATGCGTAGAGTGATGCATAGGAGATAACAACTGAAGGATTATTACAAGAGAAAATGAGGCCACCTGTGGTTGGGTGGGGCTGCTGTAATTAGTGCTACAGATAAAAGTGCAGCCTGGTGTTTTAGCCTCATGGCAGTTTATCTGATTCATTGTTTCATCAAGATCGTGGTTTTTGCTGTTCAGGATTGTGTGTGTGGACTCTCTGGACTTTAGAATTGGACTCAATTTCCCAGTTATTGGGTGAGCAATTGGACTGCATTTAACCTGTGCCTGTGTGTACCAGAAAATCCCTTTGACATTTAAAAATGTTTCTGTTTCTATTTTTCTGTTTATAAAAACTTTTGGGTTTTCCTTTTATTGTGTGCTGTGTGTCTTCCTGGACTAATTACCCTGTAATTACGGGCGGTTGAGACACGCCGGCAGAACAGAGTCCAGCATTCTGTGTCACACAGTGGCCCACCAATTGTCTTTGGGGATCTTGAGCAGAAAGAGAAGGCAAGACCCTACCTTTCCCCTGACCCCCAACAAATGGTACTCAAGGGAATCCTGCCTGCCTCAACCAACATAGAGGCGGCACATGGACATCCGTTTCAATAACCACCAATACACTTGACATCCATGAATCTGTCTAATCCTGCCTTGAAGCTATCAAGGCTGACAGCTGTCATGACCTCTTCTGGAAGTGAATTCTACAAACCAACGAACCTCTGGGTGAAGAAATATTTCCCTTGATTTGTCCTAGTATTGTGTGATAGAGAAAATATTTTTTCTCTATCCACCTTTTCTATCCCATGCATGATTTTATACACTTCGATCAAGTCACCCCTTAAACACCATCTTTCAAGGGTGAGGAGACCAAGGTGTTGCAACCTGGTATCATAAGGGAGGTGCTCCATTTCCTTGATCATCCTTGTTGCCCTTTTTTGCACCTTTTCCAGTTCCATTATATCCTTCTTGAGGTGCGGTGCCCCGATGGCTCTGTGTGCCATCTGTGGCACCCGTGCCATAGGTTCGCCATCACTGACCTAGAACTATGCCACCTACAGTCCAATCTAAATGTAGCACACAAAATTGTCTGCTACAAAGTACTACCTGTTAATGACTACTTCAGCTTCAAACGCAATAATACACAAGCACACAATAGATACAAACTCAAGGTAAACCTCACCAAACTTAATTGCAGAAAATACGACTTTAGCAACAGAGTGGTCAATGCCTGGAATGCACTACTTGATTCTTTCGTTACATCCCCAAACCAGGAGTGGGTTCTACTTACCTTCCCTACTGGTTTGCATCATGATCGAAGTGCATGTTTTGTGTGCATATGTGTAACTTCACGGAAATTACCCTCTGTGCATGTGCAGAAGGTTTTATTTACAATCCATGGCAACTGGAGAACTGGTTTTGGAGCATGGACTGCCAGTCATTGCTTCTGGTTTGGCCAGCGGTGCCAAATTTCTGCTACTAGTTCTATAGAACCAGTGCAAACAGGCAACAATCCACCACTGCCTCCCCCCCATAACTTTAACCTTAAACTGTCTATTGTTGACCTCATTCCATTCCTAAGAGAACTGTAAGGGCTGTACATAAGCATACCAGTGGCCTCCTGTCCCTGTCCTAATGTCTCCATTGTTCATGTTTATGTTTATACAATACCTGTTTCTTGTACATGTTTGACAAATAAAACAACAACAAAAACTGTGCATGAGTGTAAATTTAGTATTTAGTTACAACTCCTTAAAGTAGCTAGGTCTTTTTACAGAATTTAGTTTCTTTCTTTCTTTCTTTCTTTCTTTCTTTCTTTCTTTCTTCCTTCCTTCCTTCCTTCTTTCTTTCATTTCTATGCTGCCCTTTTCCTGAGATTCAAGGCGGCTTATAAAAGGTTTAGAAATCTAACAAAGCTACATTCTAAAGAGCCACAGTTAAAAATTAGACAACCAGATTCATACGGGGGCAAGATATCAAAGTTTCAATGGCCACAAGCATGCTGGCAGAGATGGGTTTTTAGAGATTTAGAGAAGGCAGGAAGAGTAGGGGCAGAAAAGACCAACTCCATAGGGCCAGGGCCCCCACAGAGAAGGCTTTTTCTCCAGGCCCCGGAAGGTGACATTGTCTGGTTCATGGGTAGGCAAAGTTGGCTCTTCTATAACATGGGGACCTCAAGTCCCAGAATTCCTAAGCTAGCATGATTGGCTCAGGAATTCTCGGAGTTGAAATCCACAAATCATAGAAGAGCCAACTTTGCCTACCCCTGGTCTGGCTGATGGGATCTGGAGAAGGCCGACTTTGTGGGACTTAACTGGCCGCTGGGATGAATAAGGCAGAAGATGGTCCCATAAGTATTACCCTTCACAAATGCAAGGTGATCCCAAGAAAAGACATGTTAGCTTTCAGAGAATGAAGATAGGTTTTGGGGTGTCCTCCCTATATACTTAGAACTTGCCTCCAGAAGTTGTGGGTGCTTTGGGGAAATTTTTTCCCCCAAAGCTTTTTAAAGATTTTTCTCCACATTCAACATACAGCTTCATATAACTTTAGTACATCTTAATATACATATATCATTTTTCAAATACAATAAACTAGATCATGTTCCAGGTTTGCTTTATATTATTTCATCTGTATCCATCTTTCTTCACTTCCCATTTTCTATCTCAGGCGGCTGGTCAGGCAACATGGATTTTGGGGATTCCCTGCAGAGCATAGGGAACTCCATGTCACCATGGTGTATGGCCACGCCCTCCCAACAATGGAAGTTTTAAAGAAGAGATTGGATATTTGTTTGTTTGTTTGTTTGTTTGCTTGCTTGCTTGCTTGCTTGCTTGCTTGCTTGCTTGCTTGCTTGTTTGTTTGTTTGTTTGTTTGTTTATTTATTTGTTTGTTTGTTTGTTTGTTTGTTTGTTTGTTTGTTTGTCAGGCAGGGTCTCCTGCTTGAGCAGGGGTTTTGACTAGAAGACCATCAAGTTCCCCATCTTTCTATCTTCTGTGTTCTAAATGCCATTCACATCTAATTCCCTAAAGTGTTACTGAAATTAAATAATTAGTTTTGCATTTCCTTTCTGAGAAATGTATTCATTGTACATTGCACATCAATAAGCAGCAATGCTGTAATACATTGTGGGAGGGAGGAGCTGTCTAAAATCTTGCTCAATATGTTAGTGCCACCTCCTGGAAAGAAAACATTTTTGCCAGAATACAACACTGCACCTTTCTCTGTTATTAAAGATGTTATTTATTTGATTGAAGTGAAGAAATGCTGGCAAATATACAGATATGCCTTCTTAGAATATATTACGCAGAAAAGACCAACTGTATGGATTGCATCTTAAAAATTACTTTGGACAAAGACTGTGTTTGCTATAAGGAAGCATCAGGTCGTCTCTCACATTTGCAAGACTTTATGTGAATTTAGTAGAGAAAAATGTTTAAAATGGCACACATTTTAGTGATTCATTTATGAGAAGCATATATTAACTGTTCTTCAGCCACGACTACATAAAAATGTAAAATACAGTAATGAGAAATAAAATTGCAAATGTTTGGAGCATGCAAGATTTAAAATCCAGGATGACATAAATTTTATATCAATTGAATTTCATTCCTGGTGACCACAGATACATCCGTGGTATTTCTGGAACAATACAAAGAAAATTTTCCAGTGCTTTCTTTCAAAGTCTTTTTTTAAAAAAAAAAATAATTTTCCAGATTTCCTAGTACTTTCCCATCCTGTTTAACAATCCCATATAAATTATAGGGAATCCATTTCAAATATGCATAATGTTAAACGCCTGGAGCAAGTTAAAGTTTTTAATTAGCAACAATATGGTGATATTAATCCTTACAGAAGGAAGATTTCTATAAATGGGTTGCCATAGATGACAGGAGGAAGAGTGCCTCCATTCAATAGCTGGATAGGTTAATAAAGCAGAAAATTATTCTTTATATATTTTGATGGTGGATTGTAAAGTTGACAGCCTTCTGCCAAATCACTCAAAATACCATTTCCTACAATCTGGGTCCCAATACAGGTAGTCCTTGACTTATAACCATTTGTTTGAAGTTACAATGGCACCAAAAAGTGACTTACGACCATTTTTCAAAGAACTGGAGTCACGTGATGATAATTCAAATACTTGGCAACTGGTATGAATTTAGTATGATTACAGTATCATTTGATCAGCTTTTGTGACCTTCTGGCAAGCAAAGTCAATAGGAAGCCAGAATCGCTTAACAAGTGCTACTAATTTAACAACTGTAGTGATTCACTTAACAACTGTGGCAAGAAAGATTGTAAAATAAGGCAAAACTCACTTAATAACTGTTCGCAACACAAATTTGGGTCTCAATTGTTCTTGTAGGAATAGACGTATATACTGCTTCACAGTGCTTTACAGCCCTCTATAGGCGGTTGCCCCCAACAATCTGGGTTCTCATTTTACTGACCTTGGAAGGATGGAAGGCTCAGTCAACCTTGAGCCTGGTAATATTCGAACTGCTAAATTGCAGGGAACTAGCAGTTGGCAGAAGTATCCTGCAGTACTGCACTCTAACCACTGCGCTTCCAGGGCTCTTATAGAATAGAATGGAATGGAATGGAATTTTGGGATGGAACAGAACAGAACAGAACAGAATAGAATTTTATTGGCCAAGTATAATTGAACACACAAGGAATTTGTCTTTGATGCATATGTTCTTAGTGTACATAAATGAAAGATAAATTCATCAAGAATCATAAGATACAACACTTAATGATAGTCCGGGTACAAATAAGCAATCCAATCATATTAGGAACCAGTCAATACAAATTGTAAGGATACAGGCAACAAAGTTACAGTCATACAGTCATTAGTGGGAGGAGATGAGTGGTGGGAACAATGAGATTAATAGTAGTGCAGACTTAGTAAATAATTTGACAGTGTTGAGGGGATAAATTATTATTAATGGAAGGCTGGTTGGTAGTAATTGTTTTTTCTGCAGTTCTAATTACCTTCTGAAGTCTGTGTCTGTCTTGTTGGGTTGCAGAACCAAACCAGGTTGGAAGTCCAGGACTACCTGTAGGCTGTCCAAAAAGCCGCCTTTTTATCATTTATCACAAAGTTATCAGGGCACAGCCATTGTCATCTCTTGGGCAAGGTCTTTTAAAGTGGTGTTTCTGAATCTCGGCAACATTAATGTTTTTGCAAAATCCTAAACATGTAGGAGTTCGGCTCTCAGAATTCCCCAGCCAGTCAAATCTCTAAGATTGAGAAATACAGTTCTAAAAGAGGGGAAGCCATGATAGAGAAAGCTCTTCATTCAAACCACTGAAAGGCAATTGTGAGCTGGAAAATCCTAATTTTGAAAAGAAAATAGATGGCAAGGAAGCATGTAAAGTGTTCTGACAATGTGGTGCTATGGATCACACACTAAATCTTCAACATAAGTCAATTCTCCCCATCTGGCCCACCAGCCAGATGTGAAAGTGATGGGAATTATCCACTAGCATACCTGGGAGGAGTCTACTGGGAAACAGCTGTCACAGGAAAAGCTCGTTTGATGAACTGTTCTTTTGTTCATTTCTGGACTTCCACAGAGATTGTAAAACTCAATACTTCTTGCATCTGCAGTTTTCCAAGCCCAAAATTACTGCCTAGTTCCCATGAGAAAGTAGCAGGAAATCACAATGTGATTATGCAACTTGAGACTATTCATTGTACCATCGGAACTCGGGTAAGGAACGACATAAATTGATCAACGAAAAAGTAAAACAAAATAAATGTGATGGCGTTTCTTCAAATGGTGACTTGTGATGGCAGGTTAATTTTGTTCAAGGTTATCCCATTTATTACGCACATAAAGAACCACTTCAGTCTTTTCATTCCTCGGTTAATAACAATAGCCATTTAGTTGTCAGAGCAGTAAAATCTCTCAAGAAGCAATGAACTAATAAGTACAATGTACAGAAGATTTAAATAACAAGCATTAAATCCTTCTTTAGTCTGGTTCCCTTCCAAATGAGTTGGTACCACAGCTTCCTTCCAGCCCGCTGAGTGGAAATTCCAAGAGTCAGAATGCTATCACGTCTGCTGTACATGGACCAGGAAAGGCTGCTATAGAAGGTCAAATTGCTGATTTTACAGAAGCCTCTTATCAAGCATTTGGTCCTTGCATGACAGCAGATCCACGACTAGAAACCAACACTTACGAAGAGAGACTGAGGGAACTGGGCATGGATAGCCAGGAGGAGAGGAGGGCCAGATTGGACATGATAGCAGTCTACAAGTACACGAGGGGATGTCACAGAGAGGAGGGGATCACTTTATTCTCCAGGGCACCTGAGGGCCGGACGAGGAACAACAGCTGGAAGCTGACCAAGGAGAGATTCAACATGGAGATTAGGAGGAACTTCCTGACGGTCAGAGCGATCGACCAGTGGAACAGCCTGCCAGCGGACGTTGTGAACTCCAATACTCTGGACATTTTAAAGACAAAAATTGAACTGCCACTTGGCTGGTGTGCTATAGGGTTCCTGCTTGGGCATGGGGTTGAACTTGATGGCCTTCAAGGTCCCTTTCAACTATAACAATAAGTAAGTAAGTAAGTAAGTAAGTAAGTAAGTAAGTAAGTAAGTAAGTAAGTAAGTAAGTAAGTAAACTCTGAAAGGTTATATATGGCTATATGCTTGAAAATATCATTTTCCCCCTAGGAAAAAAAAATTACCAGGATAATGTTGGAACTCATTAAGTTTCATTAACATTATCTGTACTTCTCAGAACAGGCAATGCAACCTGGTTTCGTATACAATCTCCAATTTTCATGGCCACAAGTGTTGCAGATATCACAGTAAGCCTGGGGTACACAATCCGAGGCACCAGCAGACAAAGATTTTGATAAGGTTCCCCTCCCCAACTTTTTCATAAATAGTTGCTAAATGTAATGCAACCATAAACAAATCATCAAATGTGTTTCATTAATTTTTTTTTTAAAAATCTTAAAATACACAAAATTTAGTTTGGGGAGTAGAATGCCTAGGACAAGGGTTGGTAATCTTAAACACTCAAAGAGCAACAAAGGTAATCCCTAACAGGAATTCCCCCCCTTCAATTCTGGAGCTGAGCAGAAGTCCAGTTCCACCACCTTAGAGTCTCCTCCAAGCACAGCGTACTTTTTCCTCTACCTGTCCTACCCAAAAGCCCTATCAATCGCGGAGCTGACTAGAAAACCCACCCTTTGCCATAGTCTCCTCCTGGTGCAGCGTGCTTTCCCCTTCCCTATCCGCAAGCTCCTCTCAAAATTGTGGTGACAACTGGCAAGAGGAAGCCACAATAGAAGGATGAAAGAGCCATATATGGCTCTTGAGCCGTGGTTTGCTGACCCATGGCTTAGGACAGTGATGGTGAACCCATGGCATGGGTGCCACAGGTGGCACGCGGAGCCATATCTACTGGCATGTGAGCGGTTGCCCTAGCTCAGCTCCAACATGCATGCGTGTGCTGGCCAACTGACTTTTGGCTCGCACAGAGGCTCTAGAAGAGTGTTTTTGGCTTCCAGAGAGCCCCTGAGGGATGGGAGAGGGCGTTTTTACCCTCCGCTGGCTCCAGGGAAAACTTTGGAGCCTGGGGAGGGAAAAACACAAGCCTACTGGGCCCACTAGAAGTTGGGAAACTGGCCGTTTTCAGCCTCCAGAGGGCCTCCAGGGGAGTGGGGGAAGCAGTTTTTGTCCTTCCCAGGCATTGACTTACAGGTGTGGTACATGGCACATGCACAATAGCAGGTTGGAGTCAGTTGCCAGGCACCTGAATTTTGATCGTGTGGCCATGAGGATGCTGCAACAGTCATAAGTGTGAAAACCGCTCATAAGTCACTTTTTTTCCAGCGCTGTTGGAACTTCAGTCACTCAACAAACTGTGGTAAGTCAAGGACTACCTCCTAATGCAGACCTGGGCAAGATGCGGCCTGAGGGCCGGATGCGGTCCGCCTGCTGTCTGTGACAGGCCCACGGAGGTCGGTCCAACTTTTCTACATAAGAACCGGGTGTTCAAGATACAATATATAATATATAATATATAATATATAATATATAATATATAATATATAATATATAATATATAATATATAATATATAATATATAATATATAATATATAATATATAATATATAATATATAATATATAATATATAATATATAATATATAATATATAATATATAATATATAATATATAATATATAATATATAATATATAATATATAATATATAATATATAATATATAATATATAATATATAATATATAATATATAATATATAATATATAATATATAATATATAATATATAATATATAATATGTTCTGTCTGGGTCCCACCAGACGCCAACACCAACCAAAAAGAGTAGCCAGACTCTCAGGCTGCTCTTCCTCCTCCTCTTCCTGATGTTCCTCTCCCCCGTCTGCCTGGTCCTCCCCCTCCTGTTCACTGTCCTCCTCCTCTGGGCATGGATCCGGCAGAGATCCAGCCGGTCCTTGAGGAGCCTCAGGCTGAATCACAACACTAATATATAATATATAATATATAATATATAATATATAATATATAATATATAATATATAATATATAATATATAATATATAATATATAATATATAATATATAATATATAATATATAATATATAATATATAATATATAATATATAATATATAATATATAATATATAATATATAATATATAATATATAATATATAATATATAATATATAATATATAATATATAATATATAATATATAATATATAATATATAATATATAATATATAATATATAATATATAATATATAATATATAATATATAATATATAATATGATTAACTCAGTTCTACCCAATAATATACAGTATTGATTAGAACTGAGTTAATTATATTAGTCCAGCCCTCTAAAACCATGCCAATTTCTCATGCGGCCCTATGGCAAAATTAATTGCCTATCCAATGTGACATGTTTCCTAATGTGTGTTCTTGCTAGAAAAGATTTTGAAGCCCAATGTGTTTCAGTTATCTTTTCACCTCAGTAGAATAATCTCCTTATCTGAATTTCCCATCTTAGGACAATGCTCTGATTTAATAAACAGCTATCTCTCAATTAACCCAAAAGAAAAGTCCAATTCTCTTGAATGCCACGAAGAGACAATAAAACAAGGAATGACAAGGAATGTTAAAGGAAAGGCACCCTCCCTCCCTCCTCTCCCTCCCTCCTTCCCTCTTTCTGTCTTTCTTTCTCTTTCTTCCTGCTGCACTACAGCTGCAAGTCTTCTCGGGGCCAAACAACCAAGTCCCAGCGATTGCAATTCAGGGCCTCCAGAAAGAAGATAGTTTTAAACAATTTGTTCCTAATTGAAAAAGGTCACACAAGGCAGGCTTTACATAAGTTTACATAACAAAGCACAATTCTGTTCCATAAAATGATTAATTCCTGTCATTGCACATCAAACGAAACCTCTTACAAAACATCATTGTCTCTGCCCACCCTGCGTGGCTAGAGTGCTGCCCGGGTTTCATTTTTAATCAGTGATTCCTTTGACAGAGACTTAATTCTCTGGCGATAATTTAGGCCCAAGGAATTTGTGAATGGGAAACCGAGTAGGTTGGCTTCTAGCGAGTAAGATGTCTTGCACTTGTATTGTAGCAGGAAAAAGACAACTGCCCTTTAGATGGCATTTGGGCTTTATGAGGATTATTATTATTATTATTATTATTATTATTATTATTATTATTATTATTATTATTATTATTTATTAGATTTGTATGCCGCCCCTCTCCGCAGACTCGGGGCGGCTCACAACAGTGATGAAAACAATACATGGTAACAAATCTAATAATTAAAATCTAAAATAACAGTTTTACAGTAAAAAGTCTAAAAAGAAAAGACCCCAATATATAAAAACATACACACAGTCATATCATACACAAGGGGAGATGTCTCAGTTCCCTCGTGCCTGACGACAGAGGTGTGTTTTAAGAAGTTTACGAAAGGCAAGGAGGGTGGGGGCAATCCTAATCTGTGGGTGGAGCTGGTTCCAGAGGGTCGGAGCGGCCACAGAGAAGGCTCTTCCCATGGGTCCCGACAGACGACATTGTTTAGTCGACGGGACCTGGAGAAAGCCAACTCTGTGGGCCCTAACCGGTCGCTGGGATTCGTGCGGCAGAAGGCGGTCTTGCAGATATCCTGGTCCGGTGCCATGAAGGGCTTTATAGGTCATAACTAACACTTTGAATTGTGACTGGAAACTAATCGGCAACCAATGCAGACTGCGGAGTGTTGGAGTGACATGGGCATACTTCAGGAAGCCCATGATTGCTCTCGCAGCTGCATTCTGCACGATCTGAAGTTTCCGAACACTCTTCAAAGTTAGCCCCATGTAGAGAGCATTACAGTAGTCGAACCTCGAGGTGATGAGAGCATGAGTGACTGTGAGCAATGACTCCCTGTCTAAATAGGGCCGCAACTGGTGCACCAGGGGAACCTGGGCAAATGCCCCCCTCGCCACAGCTGAAATATGTTTCTCTAATGTGAGCTGTGGATCGAGGATGGTTGCTTGATTGAGAAAAATGGCTCAGGATGCATAAAAAGCTCTTGTTTGTCTTTTCAAGATTAGGGCATGGAGAAGTTTCACCATGTGGAAAGAATAGATGGTTGCTTCAACGTGGTTAAAATCTTTCCAAACCCTACAGGAACTAGAGTAGCATGTTGTGTACCGATCCGCTGAACTGCCTGTGTGATCACTGGATAAACCATCCCAACCAATAGGTAGGTTTGTGACAGCAGAGTGGAATGAGCAAGTGGTGGTTTTCCATGATCCAAGTCGCACCGTATTAGGAAGCAGGAAATATGAATGAGGAAAGGCAGAAAATCATCCTCCATCATCTTTAAACCTGCAGGTTTAACCCTAGACTGTCTACAGTCGACCTCTCCTCATTTCTAAGAGGTCTGTAAAGGGCATGCATAAGCGCACAACTGTGCCTACTGTCCTTGTCCTATTGTCCCCTTTTATTGTTACTTTTTTTACTTATGTTATGCTTATACAAACTACTACTATCCTATACATGTTTGATAAACAAACTACCTAACAAACTAATAAATAAATAAAGTTGGCCCTGCCATAGGCAGATCTTCCACAGTAGAACTGAAGAATTTGAACTACAGAATTTGAACATTTATTGTATATCCAGTCTTCTAAATTTTAATTGTAATCTTTACTTCCTTCTGGACTCCTGTTTGTAAAGTCTTATTTAAAAAAAAAAATTCAAACTAAAGCCATTTTCTCACAGGAAGGATTTGTTATAATTAATTCCAGTTCAGTGCAATTAAATCCCAGGTAGGACTTAAATCTTAGCTAGGACTTAAAATCTAGACAAGAGTTCCCCAACGCCTGGACCATGGCATGACCAGCTCGATGTCACTCGTGTGAGGGGCACTTGCGGTAGCCAGGTGGGGCTGGGGGGTTGAGTGATGTTGAGCCATGCCCACCCTGGTCATCCTGGCTATGCCCACCTGGACCCCAATGATGCGGTCCTCAATGAAATTGAGTTTTACATCCCTGGGCTAGACTGTCCTCTACATCAGTCAGATGGACAGTTAAAGCTTGCACAGACTCAGATCTTAGATACATAAACATAGTTACTATATTTTTGGAGTATAAGACGCACCTTAGTTTTGGGGAGGAAAACAAAGGAAAAAATATACCTACCAGGTATTCATCTGGCTAGACTCCTTAGTCTGATCAACTTCAGCACATTATTTTATCCCCTGGTTAGGGCTGAAAAAATATTCTTCAGAGGGAGTAAGTAGCAATGAAAACAAGCCTGAAAAGACTCAGGGCTAGGGAAAAAAACTTTTTTGTAGGAATGAAAAAGTCCTGCAAGCCAGGAAGATTGTTAGGGCTGAAAAAAACTTTTTGGGAGGGAGTAGCAATGAAAACAAGCCTGAAAGCTGGGAAGAACCTAGAAAATTGTTACTACCTCATTAGGGCTGGAAAAAATGCTTTGAAGAGCTACATTTGGAGTATAAGACACAACCAAATTTTCTGCCTCTTTTAGGGGGGGGGGAGGTGAATTTTATACTCCAAAATATACAGTATATATTATGTGTTTTATTTTAGACAAAATACTAGATTTTGAGTGTTTTAATAATACAGTGGTACCTCGAGATACGAGTTTAATTCGTTCCGGACCTGGGCTCTTAAGTCGAGCAGCTCTTATCTCGAACGACTTTTCCCCATAGGAATTAATGTAAATAATTTTAATTGGTTCCAGCCCTCAAAAAACTCACAAAGTTAGTCTAAATTATGCAGAAAGACATGTTTTTAATGAAGAAATGTACATGTACATATAAATGAATAATGAAGTTTCTTTCACTTAACTTGTAAACTTTCTTAAACTTTTAAATTTACATATGTTCAACTTCTCTGCCACCCAATCCTGTAGGACAGAGGTCCCCAACCCTTTTTGCACCAGGGACCGGCTTTAAGCGATCAAGAGAGGAATGGGTGAATGAATGGACGGAGGGTGGGAAGGAAGGAAGGAAAGAGGGAAGGGACAGGAACAGAGGAAGGAAGCAAGGAAACTTATGAAAGGGGAGAGTAAGAGAGGAATGAGTGAAGGGAGGGAGGGAAGAAGGTGGGAAGGAGAAAGAAAAGAAGAAATAGAGGAATGGAAGGTAAAAGAGAGAAAGAAAAAGCAAGAAAGAAAGAAAGAAAGAAAGAAAGAAAGAAAGAAAGAAAGGGGGAAGGGACAGGAACAGAGGAAGGAAGCAAGGAAACTTATGAAAGGGGAGAGTAAGAGAGGAATGAGTGAAGGGAGGGAGGGAAGAAGGTGGGAAGGAGAAAGAAAAGAAGAAATAGAGGAAGGGAAGGTAAAAGAGAGAAAGAAAAAGAGCAAGAAAGAAAGCAAGAAAGCAAGAAAGCAAGAAAGAAAGAAAGAAAGAAAGAAAGGGGGAAGGGATAGGAACAGAGGAAGGAAGCAAGGAAACTTATGAAAGGGGAGAGTAAGAGAGGAATGAGTGAAGGGAGGGAGGGAGGGAAGAAGGTGGGAAGGAGAAAGAAAAGAAGAAATAGAGGAAGGGAAGGTAAAAGAGAGAAAGAAAAAGAGCAAGAAAGAAAGCTGCAAGCACCCCACCGAGCCCCCCAGGCTGGCTGCAACCTTTTAAAACACGCGCGCCGCTTCGCAGCTGTCTCCTGAAGCCGAACGCGGAAGTTAGCGTTTGGCTTCAGGAGACAGCTCCTTGGCGCTTGTATCTCGAATTTGGGCTTGTAAGTAGAACAAAAATATCTCTCCCCTCCCAGCTCTTATCTCAAGTTGCTCTTAAGTAGAGCAGCTCTTATGTCGGGGTTCCACTGTATACTCATTTCCGGTATACTGTATATGAAATGTTTTAAAAGGTGAGGCTAAGATAACACAATACAGGTGTTCTGCCGGGCTCTATGGTATGAGTCTCCCAAAAATTCAAGGGTACAAATTTCAGACACACACACACTTGAAAGTTCAAAAACAATGTTCTTTATAGCAAAAATTCAAAAGAAACAAAGCACCCTTTTTGTATTGCAAAGAGCATTCGTCCCAAAACAACCTGGTAGTCTGTACAATCCCCTTAATCAGTCCTTAAGTACTTAGCTAGCAGCTGTGAAGAAACGTCACAGCCCTCCTTCTTCCACCAGATGAAACACACACACTTCACTCTGCTTTGGTTTCCAAGTTGTGAAAAATCAACAAACAAAGTCCGGAAACAGCAAGGCATGGTCCTGAAGAACAACGATCAGATAATCTTCCACAACAGCCAAGCCAACATGCTGCTATTTATATCAGCAGCTCTAATTACTGGAGCCCCACGCAAACACAGGTGGCCTCTCTTATCTCCTGTAATATTTCTTCAATTGGTTTCTTCGATGCATAATTCTGTGCATGCGTGGGTCTAACACTTCCTCTTCCGAATCGACTGAAGATAATGGAGATTGGCTTCCTGGGCTGTGTGCCAAGCCCCCCTCTTCCAAGTCACCCTCATTTTCTTCTTCATCCAAGGAAACTGCACTACCTGACTCTGTCGGCAATAAAACAGGCCTATGACATGTTGATGTTTCCCCTGCATCCACCTCCACATTCCTTGGGGCAGGAGCTGGGGCAGAGCCAACCACAACAACAGGAAGGATTTTTTTCCTTCATCTTGGAGCTTGGTTTTCAGTGTATGTATTTTTGGTAGGTCACCTGGCACAAAATTATTTGTATTACAGTGATCCCTCAATTTTCGCGATCTCGTTCTTCGCGAAACGCTATATCGCGATTTTTCCCACCCGATGACGTCACTCTCTTCCTTCCTTTCTCATCTTTCTTTCTCTCTCTCTTTCTCTATCTTGCTTCTTCCTCTCTCACACTCTCTTCCTCCCTCTCTCATCTCTTTCTTTCCTTCTCTCTCTTTCTCTATCTCTCCCCCTCTTGCTGGCGGGCGGCGGGCGGGGCGGCGGGCGGCGGGTGGGCGGGCGAGCGGGGGCATCAGCGAGGAAGACCCAGGGAAGGTTCCTTCGGCCGCCCAGCAGCTGATCTGCTCGGCAGCGCAGCGAGGAGCCGAATCGGGGTTTCCCCTTTGCGTGGGCGGCGGGGAAACCCCGATCTTCGTCTGCTCACTGCTGCTGCGCTGCCGAGCAGATCAGCTGCTGGGCGGCCACAGCAGCAGCGAGCAGACGAAGATCGGGGTTTCCCTGCCGCCCACGCAAAGGGGAAACCCCGATTTGGCTCCTCGCTGCGCTGCCGAGCAGATCAGCTGCTGGGCGGCCGAAGGAACCTTCCCTGGGTCTTCCCCGCCACCCACGCAAACTCCACCATCTGCGCATGTGCGGCCATGAAAAAAGGGCGTGCATGCGCAGATGGTGTTTTTACTTCCGCAACCCTACATCGCGAAAAATCGATTATCGCGAGGGGTCTTGGAACGGAACCCTCGCGATAATCGAGGGATCACTGTATTTCTAACCTTAAACTTTGCATACAATTATCACTGGTTTTGAAATAACTGGTTATTGATTACAGAGTTGGAAGCAGATTAAACAGGAAGCACATCACAATCAGGCATAAGTCTGCATTTGCAAAGGTGGGTCAGTATGGCAGCTCAGTTATTTGTATTGCATTATGTTTTTATGTGTTTTCTTTTGGATATTGTGAGCTGCCCAGAGTCATTTAGGAGTTGTGTGGTGACATAAACCTAGAACCATGATCATTGCTTTAATAAAGCATTTATCCCGCTCTTTCCACTCAAAAATCATATTTATTTTCTATTCACAATCTTAAAGCTATTTATTGACATTTATTCCTTGAAGGGATGGGTTGGATCAGACAAAACAACTCATTAAATTGTCAGATTTAATGTCAACACTGCAGCAATGATTGCATCTGAAAGTTGAATAATATGACTGTTTATATGTCTATGTGTTTCTGTAGAGAAAGATAATAAAAAATACACGCTTCTCTTTTTGCTTAACTCTTCTACACAATCAGAACTGGCAACACCACACCTTTTGCTTCATTAATATCAACACGAGCACAAAATTATCTGAAAAGCAACTGTGATAAGTTGAGAGGCTCTTTCAGGGAGTCTGTTTTGAACACAGGGTGCTAATCTACAAAGGCTAAAAACTCTAATCTTTCATTAACATAAACAAATTCATTAATATAAATGCATGTATAAGTACACCATTGTGCCCACCGTCCCTGTCCTACTGTCTTTTTCTCCTTTCTACCACTCCTTTCTACTTATGCTATGTTAATACACACTATAATTCTATACCTGTTTGACAAATAAATAAATAAAATAAAATAAAAATGTTTTCCCAAGTCAAGCTGGTGGCTTTATGGATGCGTACATGAAGTTGCTTTATAGCAATAACTCATTCCTGCTAATTTAGAACTAAGCAATTCATTCATTCATTCATTCATTCATTCATTCATTCATTCATTTGATTTTTATGCCGCCCTTCTCCTTAGACTCAGGGCAGTTTACAAGATGTTAGCAATAGCACTTTTTAAGAGAGCCAGCATATTGCCCTCACAATCTGGGTCCTCATTTTACCCACCTCAGAAGGATGGAAGGCTGAGTGAACCTTCAGCCAGTGATGAGATTTGAACCGCTGACCTACAGATCTACAGTCAGCTTCAATGGCCTGCAGTACAGCACTCTACCTGCTGCACCACCCCAGCTCTTACAACTAAGGAGAAATTTTCTGACAGTTAGAACAATTAATCAGTGGAACAGCTTGCCTCCAGAAGTTGTGAATGCTCTAACACTGGAAGTTTTTAAGAATGTTGTTAAGAAAGACGGATGTTGGATAACCATCTGTCTGAAGTAGTGTAGGGTTTCCTGCCTAACTAGAGGGTTGTACTAGAAGATCTCCAAGTTCCCTTCGAACTCTGTTGTTGTTGTTGTTGTTATTGTTATTTATTCCAAGGAGTGTTTGTTTTCTAAAGACTTTCCAATCTAGCCCATCCTCTTGAAACTCCCTGAGGTGTTCCATTCAAGAATTAAGCACATCTAAGCTTAGCTTTGGAGGCCCAATCAAGAGCATAGAATCTTAGGTTTGGAAAGAACCTGGGAGTTCTTGTAGTCCAGTCTTCTATCCTGGACAGTACTACACTCTAAGTACTGCACCACTGAGGTTCTTGATGTTAAGGAGTCTGAAAGTTAAACCATATGACGAAAGGCACGATGGGGTCTAGATGGATCCCATGAAGAACTTCATTCCAGAGGGTATGCATTTCTGCAGAGAAGACACACTTTTGAGGTCCCAATCAATGGTGATATTTAATGGAAGAACCATTGAGGGCATTAACCCTGCTGATAAAATTAGTTGGGGATACACTATAGGAGACAGGTTATATCTCAAGTGACCAAGACCTATGCCAAGACCTATGCTAGGTTTTAACCTTCTTCCCCAAGTCTCCTATTGGATAAACAGCTATGGGAGGTTGGAGAAAAAGGTCGCGGGAGATGCCAGAGATCAGCAGGAGAAAAACATCTGCTGGATTATCCTTATCAACCCTGTACAAACAAATTCTCTAGCCCACTTCTTCTCTTCTGCCTGGTTTGAACTCAGCTCATTATCCAGGCAGAGAAAATATTACTTGTTTTTCAGAAGGAAGGAAGGGGCCAGAGACTACTCAAATAAGGAATTGCTTATATACTATATTATATGACAATATTTTGATAACATGGAAGTCATGGAGGCAGACATCAATCAGTTTGTCGATGGTGGAAGTGGAATATGCAGCATTGTCTGAAGTTTGCTGTGAAGTGATCTGGAAAGAAAGACTTTGGAGAAAGAGCTAATATGCCTACCAGTGATTGAAGATTCACAAATATGTATTCATCTTGCAGAAGCTGAATATATACTGCTCAAAAAATAAAGGGAACACTCAAAGAACACATCCTAGATCTGAATGAATGAAATATTCTCATTGAATTCTTTGTTCTGTACAAAGTTGAATGTGAAATTGATTATCAATCAGTGTTGCTTCCTAATTGGACTGTTAGATTTCACAGAAGTTTGATTTACTTGGACTTATATTTTGTTGTTTAAATGTTCCCTTTATTTTTTTGAGCAGTGTATAAAGGTGAGGACTGAATATATCACTGTAAAATTCCAAAATGTACAAGAGATGGTTAAAAATGGAATGTTAAAATTGTATTATATAGAGTCGGAATGTAATATAGATGATATTAATAATAATAATAATAATAATAATAATAACAATAATAATAATAATAATAATAATAATAATAATAATGATAATAATAATCATCATCATCATCATTTATTAGATTTGTATGCCGCCACTCTCCGGAGACTCGGGGCATCTATTTTGATGGAATAATAAAACCCTTACCAGATGTAAAAAAATTTAAAATGGTAGAACAAATGAATGTTATTTCAATGAAATATCAGAAGGGGTGTTAGGATTAGCAAATCCTGGGTGATATTCATTGTGTTACCATATAAGGTAAAAGTAGAATGTAAGCATGTTAATGCTGAGTCATAGGGTGTGAACTGCAGCCTGATTGGGCACGAGCATTATAAGATGCAAATCAACTTCAGCATGATTGTCTGTTGTCTGCTGTTGTTTGCTGGTGGTGGTTGTTGGTTGGCTGACTGGAGCAGTTTGAGTGTGAGTTAAATATTGAATATTAGTGATATGAAGAAACCTGGATTGGTTTAATATCTACTTATAACCTGGATTGGTTTAGTGTCTACTTGTAAGTAAGCTGAATATAGCTAAAGTAAAGCTAGAGTCTACAGAGAGTGGCGGCATACAAATCTAATAGATAGATAGATAGATAGATAGATAGATAGATAGATAGATAGATAGATAGATAGATGATATATAGATAGATAGATAGATAGATAGATAGATAGATAATAAAGTTCCTGTAAATAAGAAGACTGAGACAGAAGATATTTTACTTGAACTGAAGAATAAAACTATTTACCATTGTTTTCTATAAACGTGTCTTCGTCATTTTATCTGCACTGGTTCATTAATTGCCACATTATCAGGTCCTCCTGCATGGCTCTGTATGTATCTGGATAACTTATATGCTTTATGTAGCCTTCTGGCAATCTGTATTAGTTCTATATTCGGGTCCCGTCGACTAAACAAAGTCGTCTGGCGGGACCCAGGGGAGAGCCTGCTCTGTGGTGGCTCCGTCCCTCTGGAACCAGCTCCCCCCTGAGATTAGGATTGCCCCCACCCTCCCTGCCTTTCGTAAACTCCTTAAAACCCACCTCTGTCGTCAGGCATGGGGGAACTAAAACATCTTCCCCTTGCCCATGTTGTTTTGCCGTTTGATTGATTGACTGTGTGCCTGTTTTTTTATATATATTGGGATTGTTTTATGAATTTTTTAACTTAAAATTGTAATTAGATTGGTGGGCATTGGATTTGTTACTATGTACTGTTTTTGTTATTGTTGTGAGCCGCCCCGAGTTTGCGGAGAGGGGCGGCATATAAATCCAATAAATCTAATCTAATCTATCTAACAGATAGTAAAGGTTCTTGAGACTCGACTCTTCATTTATGGGTGAATCTAACACTGTTAGTCCCTAGTCAGCCCTCCAACCTCTGCTTACGAGAATCATTACAGCAGTGTGGAATCACATACCTTGTTTCTAGAGACAGATTTCTTTTGCATAGCTTCCATCTGTTGTTTTGAGGAGAGAGGTATGTCTTCTGTAGGAATCCATGGTTTGAGGTCATTATCAAAACCGTCTGGTTTATAAGTAATTAGAAACAAAGAGATGTGCCAAGAATTGCATTATGTAGCCAATAATACCACTGAAGGACAGTCAACTGATAATAATGTTTTAAAATGGGAAGATTTGGAAATATAGTGAACTGTGCATATAAGGAGGAAATTATAGAGTGAATAGCAAGTTCAAACGCAATGTTGAAGAATAAACTCACGAATGAAAGTGAATATACATGTTCCAGGATAATGTTGAAGAATCCAACCTGAGTCAGTCACCAGAATGAGAGGTTTTGTCTTCCAAGTTTTCAGACTTATGCTGGAGCCCATCCTCTACCAGAGTGTGTGCTATTCTGGTTGTGGTATTTTTATGGTGCCTGTTGAGTGTGGCTTTTTAGATATCAATTGTAGAGTAAACTGTTCATGTCAATTGGAATATAAATAAATTATATTAAAGGACAGAAGCAACCTAGAACTAAGGAGAAATTTCCTGACAGTTAGAAAAATTAACCAGTGGAACAACTTGCCTCCAGAAGTTGTAAATCCTCCAACACTGCAACCTTTTAAGAAGAGATTGGACAATCATTTGTCTGAAATGATATAGGGCAATGATGGTGAACCTTTTTTCCCCCAGGTGCCGAAAAAGTGTGCATGTGTGCTATCGTGCATGTGTGAGTGCCCACACCCATAATTCAATACCTGGGGAGGGTGAAAATAGCTTCTACCCTCCAGGAGGCCCTCTCAAGGCCAAAAATGGCCTGTTTCCCAACTTTTGGTGGGCCCTGTAGGTTTCTGTTTCCCCCTCCCCAGGCTCCAAAGGCTTCCCTGGAGCCAGTCCCCATCCCCCCCCAGAGGCTCTCTGGAAGCCAAAAACACCCTCCCAGAGTTTCTGTGTGAGCCAAAAATCAGCTGGCCGGCACACACATGGACATTGGAGCTGAGCTAAGGCAACAGCTCACATGCCAGTAGATATGGCTCCACCTGCCACCTGTGGCACCTGTGCCATAGGTTCGCCATCACTGATATAGGATTTCCTGCTTGAGCAGGTGGTTGGTCTAGAAAACCCCAAGGTTCCTTCCAGCTCTGTTACTCAGTTAAGCAACAAATGTAAAAGTTATTGTATGAATAAAGAAAGAGGTATAAATGATGGACGTGAAGCAGAGAAAGGGTAATCTACTTTGGGGTGTAGGCTTTAAGTTTCTAAAGCAAGTTTATAATTGCAAGTTTATAATTTATAATTGCCCCCACCCTCCTTGCCCCTTCATAAACTACTTAAAATCCACCTCTGCCATCAGGCATGGGGGAACTGAGATATCTCCCCTTGCCTATGCAGTTTTGTGTATGGTATGTTGTACGTATGATTTTTAAACAATGGGGGTTTTTAGACTTTTAATCTTACATTTATTATTATAGACTTTTAATATTAGATTTGTCATTGTATACTGTTTTTATCACTGTTGTGAGCTGCCCCGAGTCTGCTTAGAGGGGCGGCATACAAATCTAATAAATAATAATAATAATAATAATAATAATAATAATAATAATAATAATAACTGCATGTAGTTTTGTTTACTTTTTAAATTAAGATTAGGATATGTGAAGGACTGAAGTCGGGGCTGCTACCTTGAAACAGCAGTTCCAGCCAGGCAGAAATGCTTCTCACACCCACTTTTCTCATACATTCACACATTTACTCGCAAGCATCCAAGTAATGTTGCAGCTGTTTGTGGAAACTGAGCCATACTCTTACATTTTCATGGTTGAGTTCATGTCCAGAAGTAACCTCACTCACCCAAGAGTCTTTGCTTATAAAAGCAAATAAGGAGTGTGGTTATAGCTGGAAAAGTAATAAACAAAGACACAGATGGGGAAGCAGAGGCAATATCTGGAGACTGACAGCTATTCCAGACAGTTCTCCACTTAATAACCATTCCTTTAGTGACCATTTGTATTACAATAGCACTGGGAAATGTGACCTTTGATTGGTCCTCATGTTTATGAGGTATGTGAGGCATCCCCACAGCTGTGTGATCAGAATTCACATGGTTGGCAACGGTCACATATTTACAATGGCTGCGGAGTCTCAGAGTTACATGATTAGCATTCGCCACCTTTCCAGCCAGGTTTACTTAACAACTGCATGATTTACTTAGCAACAACAGTGAATGAACACAATCTGTATAGTCTAGAGGACAGAAGGGAAAGAGGGGACATGATTGAGACATTTAAATATGTTAAAGGGTTAAATAAGATTCAGGCGGGAAGTGTTTTTAATAGGAAAGTGAACCCAAGAACAAGGGGGCACAATCTGAGGTTAGTTGGGGAAAAGATCAGGAGCAACGTGAGAAAATATTATTTTACTGATAGAGTAGTAGATGCTTGGAACAAACTTCCAGCAGACATGGTTAGAAAATCCACAGTAACTTAATTTAAACATGCCTGGGATAAACATATTATTATTATTATTATTATTATTATTATTATTATTATTATTATTATTATTATTATATTTGTATGATTTGGTCTTTATGTTTTTATGTTTTATATGATTTTTACCGCAGCCTTTTATTTGGATACCACCCAGGGTCTATCTGTGTGGGAAGTTGGCATTTTCTAAATATGATAAATATGAAAAATAAAATGAAATGTATTTGTATTTCTTATTTCTCAACCATCCACATCTCCCTCAGAGAGGGGGCTCTGGGAAGTGTAAAATGTAATCAATATATAAACAACAAACAACATTAACATTAAAAAATTATAATTAAAGATTTTTTAAAAAAAAAAATCCAATATAATATTATAAAGTTTCAAAAAGGTAAAATGTGTATAAATCACGTCAAGAACCAGGATGCTTGAGGGTACTTGCATTTTCTGATTGGAAGCTGAGAGTTACATAAATAAATATCATTATATCAACTATAATATCAAAGAATCTGGAAGAACAATATATCCTAGAACAGTGATGGCGAACCTATGGCACAGGTGCCACAGGTGGTACGTGGAGCCATATCTGCTGGCACGCGACCCATTACACTAGCTCAGCTCCAACATGCATGTGGGGCCGGCCAGCTCATTTTTGGCTCACACAGAGGCTCTGGGAGGGCATTTTTGGCTTCCAGAGTGCCTCCAGGGGGATGGGAGAGGGCATTTTTACCCTCCCCCACCTCCAGGGAAGCCTTTGGAGCCTGGAGATGGCAAACATGAGCCCACTGGACCCATCAGAAGTTGGGAAACAGGCTGCTTCCAGGCTCCAGAGGGCTTCTAGGAGGCGGGGGAAACTGTTTTGACCATCCTCAAGCATTGAATTATGGGTGTGGGTACTTGTGTATATGCAATAGCATGCACGCACGCTCTTTCAGCACCCGAGGAAAAAAAGGTTCACCATCACTGTCCTAGAAAAAGGAAAAAGGATAGAACATGAGCTAATGACACTGTATTAATTAAGATATTGGCGATGAATTAGGAACAAGCAGATTCTGCCGCACGAATCCCAGCAGCCAATTAGAGCCCAGAGAGTTGGCCTTCTCTGGGTTCCGTCAACTAGACAATGCCTTCTGGCGGGACCTAGGGATAGAGCCTTCTCTGTGGTGGCCCCGGCCCTCTGGAATTAAATCCCCCCGGGGATTCGAATTGCCCCCATCCTCCTTGCCTTCCGCAGGATGTTAAAGACCCATCTACGGTGCCAGGCATTGGGGGACTAATCCTCCCCCCCATTTTTCTGACTCTAGCTTTTGAGAATAGTGTGATTGTGTAGAATTAAATGGGTTTTTTTAGTAATAATGGGTTCTTAAATTAGTTTTAATATTGGATTTGTATCGTATTGTATTTTGTTGCTGTTGTGAGCCGCTCCGAGTCCTTGGAGAGGGGCGGCATACAAATCTAATTAATAATAATAATAATAATAATAATAATAATAATAATAATAATAGCTAGAGAAATTAATGAAATACGAAGATCTAAAAATCGAGCTGCAACGACTCTGGCATAAGCCAGTGAAAGTGGTCCCAGTGGTACTTGGCATGCTGGGTGCAGTGTCAAAGGATCTCAGCAGACATTTGAAAACCATCGTAATTGACAAAATTTCCATCTGTCAATTGCAAAAGGCCCCTTTACTGGGATCGGCAAACATAATTCGCTGCTACATCACGCAGTCCTAGGTGCTTGGGAAGCACCCGACTGGTGATGAAATACGAAATCCAGCATAGTGATCTCGTTTGCTGTGTTATATTGACATAATAATAATAATAATAATAATAATAATAATAATAATAATAATAATAATAATAATTATTATTATTATTATTATTATTATTAATGTCTCTCTTGACTATGAAATTCACTAAATATTAATGGCCCAGTTAAGCTTTCTTAGCCTCACCTACTTCACTGGGATTTTTTCAGGTGGTGTTAAGATGAGGGGAGACCACCTGCGTTATCAACTTGAGCTCCTAGAACAGGGGTGCCTTTGAGATGTGTGCCTGGAAAGAAAAGTAGAAGGAAGCGACTTTGATGAGTGATCTCTTAAAAAACAGGCAGAGTGATACAGAAAGACAAGACATTATCTACATCCTTCTGCCCCTTGTGGTCAGAAGGTCCTAAGGGGCTAAAGAGTCGGTGTCGTTACTTTGGACCTCCAAGAAACCATTTTTCACTAGAAGTCACACAGGCTTTCTGTTGTCATCCTTCATTCTCTTCTTTCTTGTTCAAGCAATAACTCTTGCGTGAGATTGCAATTTGGTATTTGCCAACCGTAGGGTATTTCTGCAATAAACACTGGTACTGACAGGTACTGTGGCAGATTTCCAATTTCCAGCCAAGCTGGCTTGGAGTATAAGATGCCAGATGAAATTAAAGTTCTGTTTTTTAATGATTAGGCTCTGCATCACCTTCAGGAGGCACACTTTGCAAACACTATCTCTGGAAAGGTAATTTGGGAGGCTGCATATGCTCTAAGGAATTTGCATCAGAGAAATGAAGCCAAAACATGCACTGACTGGCAAGGGCAATTGGGAAAACCTGAACTGGTATATGTAAGCTGGAACATCACTTGTCAAAAAGCCACAAAGCTCATTATTCAATCCTGCCTGCACAGGGATTAGCAGCGTGTGATTTATTTAGTGGAGAGACTAGAATTGTTTTTCGAAGGAAAACAACATGAAATTTTTTCTGACCATTGCTGATACAATTTCAATGTAAATCATTTTAGCTCATTCGTCATTCATCTGAAAGCACAACACAAAATATGCTTGTTGTGGTTTGGGCAAACCCCCCCCCCTCCTATTGGCATAGGTCGGGTTGTTCCTTTCCATTTTTGTAGCTTCCTTGTTGTGGTACATTAAACCAGATGAGAGAGTCTGGCACAAGGTCAACCAATAAGCTTCATGCTACCCTACAAAAAGACCTTGACTTTATGTCAGAATGGCCAAGCAATTGGCAACTCCAAATGCATCGTCTAAGCAAATACATACATAAATAAATCAGAACACAAAATACAAGCTGGGCAGATATGACCTCATAGACAACCTTACTCTGTCTAGAACTTTGGAGTACTGTACTCATCTCAAATGACCGAATGCCAGAGTTCACTGTAACAGCATTGCAAAAAAGACATTTAAGTGTTTATGTGTTTGTTTGTTTGTTTGTTTAATATGCCCCCACCCCTTCTGACCATTAAATGTTATGTGTGAATGTGATTGAGTAAATTGACTGTTTTTTAAGTTAATGGGATTTAAACAGAGCTAGAAGGGACCTTGGAGATCTTCAAGTCCAATCCCCTGCTTTTGCAGATGTTCCACGGAGAGTTAAATTCATTGTTTCTATAAGAGAAAATTTGGGGAAATAGGTGGGTCAAAGAACCACTTCTATGGTTATCTTCAGCACATATTTGAAGAAGCACTTTCAATGATTCTGGAAGGGAAGGTGGCTGTGGAAGGAAATTCTCATTCACGATTTGATAGAGCCATGGGAGTAAAGCAAGGAGCACCGAGAACGATTTCATAAATTAATTAATTAATAATAATAATTTATTACACTTGTATGCCGCCCTGGCTCAGAACAGCAAAAATAGTACAGTACAAATCTAGTAATTAAAAACTATGACTAAAAACCCGCTATCACAAGAAGGGCAGTAGAGAAGAAGCTGGTAACTACAGGCCAGTTAGCTTGACATCAATGGTAGTTAAAATGATGGAGACTCTACTCAAAAAGAGGATAAATCAGCACCTAAAAAACAATAACTTATTGGACCCAAATCAGCATGGCTTTACTGAAGGAAAATCATGTCAGACTAATCTCATTGATTTCTTTGACTATGTCACAAAGGTGTTGGATGAAGGTGGTGCCGTGGATATTGCCTACCTGGACTTCAGCAAAACCTTTGATACGGTTCCACATAAAGAGCTGACAGATAAATTAGTGAAGATTAGACTTAATCGCTGGATAGTTCAATGGATTTGCAGCTGGCTGAAGCGTAGACATCAGAGAGTTATTGTTAACGGTGAGTATTCTGAGCAGAGTCAGGTTACAAGCGGTGTGCCACAAGGGTCTGTTCTGGTCCTATTCTTTTTAATATGTTTGTGAGTGACATAGGGGAAGGTTTGGTAGGGAAGGTTTTCCTATTTGACGATGACTCTAAAGTGTGCAATAGGGTTGATATTCCTGGAGGCGTCTGTAATATGGTAAATGATTTAGCTTTACTAGATAAATGGTCAAAGCAATGGAAACTGCAGTTTAATGTTTCCAAATGTAAAATAATGCACTTGGGGAAAAGGAATCCTCAATCTGAGTATTGTATTGGCAGTTCTGTGTTAGCAAATACTTCAGAAGAAAAGGATTTAGGGGTAGTGATTTCTGACAGTCTCAAAATGGGTGAACAGTGCAGTCAGGCGGTAGGGAAAGCAAGTAGGATGCATGGCTGCATAGCTAGAGGTATAACAAGCAGGAAGAGGGAGATTATGATCCCGCTATATAGAATGCTGGTGAGACCACATTTGGAATACTGTGTTCAGTTCTGGAGACCTCACCTACAAAAAGATATTGACAAAATTGAACAGGTCCAAAGACGGGCTACAAGAATGGTGGAAGGTCATAAGCATAAAACGTATCAGGAAAGACTTAATGAACTCAATCTGTATAGTCTGGAGGACAGAAGGAAAAGGGGGGACATGATCGAAACATTTAAATATATTAAAGGGTTAAATAAGGTCCAGGAGGGAAGTGTTTTTAATAGGAAAGTGAACACAAGAACAAGGGGACACAATCTGAAGTTAGTTGGGGGAAAGATCAAAAGCAACATGACAAAATATTATTTTACTGAAAGAGTAGTAGATCCTTGGAACAAACTTCCAGCAGACGTGGTAGATAAATCCACAGTAACTGAATTTAAACATGCCTGGGATAAACATATATCCATCCTAAGATAAAATACAGAAAATAGTATAAGGGCAGACTAGATGGACCAGGAGGTCTTTTTCTGCTGTCAGACTTCTATATTTCTATGTTTCTATCATTAAAAAAAACAATCAGTACAATACAGTCACAACCACACTTAACTCTTAATGGTCAGAAAGGGGGATACATTAATTGCCCCCTGCCTGGCGACATAGATAGGTCTTTAGGGTCTTGCAGAAGGTAAGGAGGGTGGGGGCAGTTCAAATCTCTGGGGGGAGTTGATTCCAGAGGGCCGGGGCTGCCACGGAGAAGGCTCTTCCCCTAGGCCCCGCCAGATGACATTGTTTAGTCGAAGGGACCCGGAGAAGGCCAACTCTGTGGGACCTAATCAGCTGCTGGGATTCAGAAGGTGGTCCAGTAGGTATTCTGGTCCGATGCCATGTAGGGCCTTATAGGTCATCACCAAGACTTTGAATTGTATCTGGAAACTAATTGGCAACCAGTGCAGACCATGGAGTGTTGACGAAACATGGGTATTCTGACTCCCCTGCTTCTAAAGCTTTGCATTTTTCTTCATAAAGGCAAAGCTGCATTGCTGTGCCAAAACAATGTAGCCTTACTAACAAAAAGATATTCTAATTGCCAATATAAATGGCAAATTAACAAATTCACACAGAGCATATCAAGTGCTTTAAATATTAAGGATTCACCTTCCACTTGTCCTCCACTTGGAATCAACAAATCTCATACACAAAGGACCACAAATGAGATAATTAGATATGTAAATTGGAAAGGTAACAATTTTGTTCCTGCAGCAGTTAAACTACTTGGAGCCAAGGTGATTCTATCTCTAGAAATTGGAATGCACACATTAAAGATGCTTAAGCCTGGGGAACCGTCCTGGCTTGAAACCCATTTCTTAATATGCTACATACTAAGTTGGCATGCTTGCTATATGTCCTTCATTTGGCTTATCTGTTACCAATTTGTTTCCTGAGCCATCTCTCTTTCATTTCGGTGATTTAAAATATCTTGGAATAACCCTTCCCCCCCCATTTTTTTTCCTCCTGGTATTTTAGTTTTTCCCCCTATAATCATTGAATTCGTAGCAAACAATAGTGAATGGATGGTTTGTGTAAAGGTTTTTAATAAGCTACAATCCTCTTGAGTTGCTACGATTCATTAGTCTGTGCAGGGATTGTAGTAAGGCAATACATTTAAGCTTTGCCTCCAGAGTCCTTGGCTGAGTTGGTTTGCATTATCATTCATATAGACACAGTTTAAATGACATCCAATATCAGGAGATTATTGTCTATATCAAGAGTGTCTCTTTCAGGCTATTGGCTCAGTTTTTCAGATCCATTCAATGTTCACAAAATATTCTTAGTGATTAGAATTAGTCTCTATGTCAGGGGAAGTTAGGCTATGAACATACATCCTCCAAATTGGAATTGAATAAAGAAGAGAGAATAAAATAATTGGAACAGACCCTGGAGGTCTCCTAGTCCAACCCCCTGCTCAGGCAGGAAGCCTATACCTTTTCAGACAATGGTTGCCCAATATCTCCTTTAAGAGTTTCAGTGTTGGAGCATTCACATTTTCTGAAGGCAATTTGTTCCACTGATTAATTGTTCTAACTGTCAGGATTTTTTCCCCTTTAGTTATAGGTTGCTTTTTTCCTTGATTAGTTTCCATCTATTACTACTGCTTCTGCCTTTGGGTTCTTTGGAAAATAGCTTGACTTCCTCTTCTTTGTGGCAGCCCCTGAGAGATTAGGACACTGTTATGTCATCCGTGGTCCTTCTCTTCATTAAACTATACATACCCAATTCCAGCAAGTATTCTTTATATGTTTTCACCTCCAGTCCCCTAATCACCTTTGTTGCTTTTCTCTGCACTATTTCTAGAGTCTCAACATCTTTTTTACATTGTGGTGACCAAAATTGGATGTAGTATTCCAAGTGTGGTTTTACCAAGCCATTGCTGCAATGTCCTGCCTGTTGGCGACTACTTCAGCTTCAACCACAACAACACAAGAGCACACAACAGATTTAAACTTAATATTAACTGCTCCAAACTTGACTGTAAAAAATATGACTTCAGTAACCGAGTTGTCGAAAAGTGGAACTCATTACCGGACTCCATAGTGTCATCCCCAAACTCCCAACACTTTACCCTTAGATTATCTATGGTTGACCTATCCAGATTCCTAAGAGGTCAGTAAAGGGCGAGTACAAGTGCACTAGAGTGCCTTCCGTCCCCTGTCCTATTGCTCTCCTATATCTCCTATACCTTTCTTCTATTCTTATATCTCTTCTTCTATTCTTTCATTAATATGTTCTATTCCTACATCTTCTTTTCTATTATTTCTTAGATATATTTTACTATGAGTATATCCTCTATAACCTTCTTCATGTATTTTACTATGTGTGTGTATATATATATATACCCACTAAAACCCTCATTGTGTATTGGACAAAACAAACAAACAAACAAACAAACAAACAAACAAATAAATAAATAGTACGAAAAGTAATGCCATTTTATTTAATTCAGGTGAAGTTTTTGATAAAAATACCTGAAAGTTTTCCCACTTATAAATGATTATAACATTTATGTTGTGAAAAATGATGAACTTTGAGCGTAGCCGATAAATCACATTCTGGCTGTCCATCGTCTTCTGTGAATCCTGCCAATAAAGCAAAAGCAGATGCTCTGATCAGAGAAGAAAGGTGCAAAACTCTTGATGAGTTGGCAGAAAAACCTTGGAGTGAGCCATGGAAGTGCTTACAACATTGTCGAACCACTTGGCTTTTCAAAAGTGTGTGCCCGTGGCGTATCAAGAAAGCTGACTACTGAACACAAGACTGACAGGGTCAATGCCTGCACTGAACTTTTCAAACAAAGTCAAAGAGACCACGCCTTCTTTTGAAGGATCATAATAGGTGATGAAACATGGGTTCATCATTATGAACCGGAATCAAAGAGGCAGTCAATGGAATGGTGTCACTCTGCGTCACCACAACCAAAAAAGTTTAAGATGCAGAAGTCAATTGGATAAATCATGGCAACTATCTTTTGGGATGCTCAAGGTGTCATTCTGGTTGATTTCTTTCCAAGAGGAGAAACAATAAACTCTGATGCCTACATTGAAACTCTGAGGAGGTTCAGAGCAAGATTTCAATGAGTAAGACCCAACTTGCCAATCAACACATATATAAAATAGCAAGTGATCTGGTAATTAGTGATCTGGTATCAGGGAGATATGCACTAAGTCCCATTTGTGCAGCAGTTTGTGGTGGGTACACTTTCCTTGATGGTTGTTAGGCTTCTGACCCATCAAATTTGAATTTTTGGGGACGATTGTTTTATTATTTATTTTTTAAAATGTATTTGCTGCTTATCTTGCCATGAGGCTACTCTGGACTGCTTACAATGAAAAGGAAAAAGGAAAAGAGTGTAAACAAAACAGAGGGTAGTAGAAGAATAAAATAAACAATGAAAAAGAACAACAATAAAAAATACAACTATATGATTACCAACAAAGAAAAATGGATTGATAGAGATAAGAGAACAACCGCAAAGTATCATTTTTACTTAGAAGCATTCCAATAGAAGAGAATAGCTGTAACTCAAGGTGAAATCATAGACTCTTGGGAGCTCTCTGAAGTGGATTGTTTCAGGATTAGGCCTAACCTGATATAATATCCCAATGCAGGTAGGCAATGTAATGACTATTATACGTAGAGAATGCTGAATCATTGTGAATCAACTGAATATGTTGCAACCTGATTGGTTGGTAAATGTATAAAAATATAAGACACTTTTGCATGTTGGTAATAGTGGTTGACTAGTTGTAGTGTGGCTTATGTATAGTAAGCTAGAGTATAAATAATAGTGTAAATAGAGAAGAAATCTTTGCTATGAAGAAGTACATATATTTTCTCAAGAACTCCTGCTACAGTGGGTTCATTTGAAGACTTCAGCTTCTTATATATTGGTCTGTGGCTGGCTGGCTAGGTTGGGTTAGCTTCCAAAAGTGTGGCTCTGACAGGTTGTTCACCTCAGAAACGGAATGGCGCAGGGGTTAGAGTGCAGCCCTGCAGGCTACTTCAGCTAACTGCTATCTGTAGTTCAGCAGTTCAAATCTCACCACCTGCTCAAGGTTGACTCAACCTTCCATCCTGCCGGGGTGGGTAAAATGAAAAGCAACTTTTAATTTGACTCTTGGTACCAAAAGTCACCATGCTCAACATGGCAGTTCTTTTATGAACAGGAAAGCCTTTTTTTGTAGCAATTGTAAGAAGATTCAGAAATGCTCTTGAAATTGCAAATGTGCCTATCTTATTTTTGGAATAATACATCTACTCTAAATAAACAAACCTAGTTTAAGCTTCATTGCTCAATATCACAATATACTTTTTAATTTCTATGGAAGGAACTCAAATACTTTTTTAAAAAAAGTCATATATTGCAGCTCTTACTTTCCAGGCTATTTTTTTTTAAAATGACCTCATCTTTTCTTTACATGCTGGAGTTTAACTTTCATTGTAAGCGTCCGGCATAAATTCTCTCTGGATGCAAATCTCCCTGTCAAAAGTACAAGCTGACATCTGATCAAAGGTCACCTCTCTTTTGTGTTTCTATTTGATACTGAAATTTCTATTTCATTTTTATCTGTCATGGTCAGTTAGGGGAACTGCATCTTGATGAGAAATTACTGATGCATTTCATGTCTTCTCCTGGAAGTGGTGTGTGGGTCTCTTTTCATTCTCCCACCTTCTTCCTTTTATCTCCTTTCATATCTTACAGGCGTTTTAATTTGAATGTGTTTTCATTTTTAATGGAATAGTTAAATAGCACAGTCCAGTGCAACTTCTGAAGATTGCTTATTAACTGAAGCTAAATTTGCTTTGAGATGAAACCTCAGAAGCAGATAAAATCACCACCCTTCTTTTATTTGTAGCTTTTATTTTATTCCTCGATTAAATAGGACGTGATAAGGTTCTATACTGGGGGGGGGGTGGAGTTTGGCAACAACGGTTCAGTGGGAAAACAGAATTTAAGCATAAGTGCATTGTTATGATTGTTGGGTATGAATTGTATAGAGCTGTGGTGGCAAACTATAGCATGCTTGCCAGAGGTAGCACACAGTGCTCTCTTTGATGGCAAGCAAGCCGTCACCCTTGTTCAGCTACACCGCACATGCGTACATGCCTCTTGCTGGCCAGGTGGTCTTTGGGTCTCTGCCATGCATGCACAGGGGCAGGGAACATTTGGGGGGGGCACATCATTGAAGGGCTACCAAAATTTTTACTACCATAGAAACATAGAAGACTGACGGCAGAAAAAGACCTCATGGTCCATCTAGTCTGCCCTTATACTATTTCCTGTATTTTATCTTACAATGGATATATGTTTATCCCAGGCATGTTTAAATTCAGTTACTGTGGATTTACCAACCACGTCTGCTGGAAGTTTGTTCCAAGGATCTACTACTCTTTCAGTGAAATAATATTTTCTCACGTTGCTTTTGATCTTTCCCCCAACTAACTTCAGATTGTGTCCCCTTGTTCTTGTGTTCACTTTCCTATTAAAAACACTTCCCTCCTGAACCTTATTTAACCCTTTAACATATTTAAATGTTTCAATCATGTCCCCCCTTTTCCTTCTGTCCTCCAGACTATACAGATTGAGTTCATTAAGTCTTTCCTAATACGTTTTATGCTTAAGACCTTCCACCATTCTTGTAGCCCATCTTTGGACCCGTTCAATGACGGGCTACAAGAATGGTGGAAGGTCTTAAGCATAAAACGTATCAGGAAACACTTACTGAACTCTACCACACTGTGGGCGTGGCTGATGCAGGACGCCCTGCATTTTCTTTCAACATCTTTCAGTGCAAATTGGGTGCTCTGGGGTGGAGCTCCATTTTCGCTACCCCACTGCGTTCAACCCCCATCCGGGCAGCAGCCCACCCCTGGGGCGCATGCAAATGAGTAGGGGGGAGGTCCATGGAGGGGTGCATGCATTGCATTTTGGGGGTTCAGGCACACATGCACTTTGGGTACTCTGACCGAAAAAGGTTAGCCATCATTGGTATAGAGAAAATCTAAATATGAAACAAAAAAAATATTAAGAGTCATTATAATCTAGAGCAGGAATTGCCTGCCACATCTGCTATACTGCTAAATGATCCCTATGTACTGATCACTGATTTGTGCACATAATATACGTATCATGATTCTTGCATAAGACTCCTGGGTGACATTGCCAAAATCATATAAAAATGGGTGAGCTCCTGTGAATATTCAGACTATTGGAGGGAACCCAAGGACACACTGGTGAAGCACATGCTTCCAGGCAAAACTGAGGCACAAACACAACATCAGGAAGATTAAGCGGGAATTAGGCCAGGCTTTAAAGAACCTTTAGAAATGGAGCCCATTGTGCCAGCTTCACTGATTTCTAGAATATTTCTAAATCAATCAGAAGAGTCATTTCTGCGCCCACTCTGGAAGCTCAAACTGCCCAAGAAGCTGCTGATACAATTCTACAGAGGAATGACTGAGTCTGTCATCTGCACCTCTATAACTGTCTGGTTGGGTTCTGCAACCCACCAAGACAGACACAGACTTCAGAATATAATCAGAACTGCAGAAAAAAACAATTGCTACCAATCTTGCCTTCTATTGGGGACCTGTACATTGCGTGGGTCAAAAAGAGGGCCGTGAAAATATTTACTGATCCCTCGCATCCTGGATATAAATTGTTTCAACTCCTATCCTCAGAACAATGCTATAGAGCAGTGTTTCCCAACCTTGGCAACTTGAAGATATTTGGATATATATCTTCAAGTTGCCAAGGTTGGGAAACACTGCTATAGAGCACTGCACACCAAGACAACTAGACACAAGAACAGTTTTTCCCCAAATGCCATCACTCTGCTAAACAAATAATTCCCACACCACTGTCAAACTATTTGCTATGGCTGCATTAGTATTACTATTACTATTAGTCTTCTCATCGTTTCTATCACCCATCTCCTCTCACTTATGACTGTATGACTGTAACTTGTTGCTTGCATCCTTACAATTTATATTAATTTTGATTGTTTCCTGATTGCTTATTTGTATTCTATGATAATCATTAATTGTTGTACCTCATGATTCTCGTATCTTGTCTTTTTATGTACCCTGAGAACATATGCACCAAAGACAAATTCCTTGTGTGGAGGAATGCGAAGGAATTCGGGCATTTTGTTAACTATACTTCTTGCATTGATTAGTTTGCATTTGAGATTAGTATTGAATTGGATTGAGGAAGTAAGGGGCACCTTTACCTAGTCTTGGTTGGTGGTACGTGGGATGTTGTTTTGTTGTTGGGGAATGTTGGATGTTGTTGGATGGCCAGTAAAAAATTCTATTCTATTCTGTTCTTCATTTACTAAGCTTTAAACATCAGAATCAAGATATTTGATTATCTCCATCCATATCATTCTCCCTAAACCATAAGAGCTATCAAACAAACTCTTATTTCTTCACCTTTGAGATAAATCACCCAGGCAAAGGCAATGAAGATGAATATTTATTTATTTATTTATTTATTATTTATTTGTTTTGTCCAATACACAATGAGGGTTTTAGTGGGTATATATCTATATACACAGAGTAAAATATATGATGAAGGTTATAGAGGAGATATTCATAGTAAAATATATCTAAGAAATAATAGAAAAGAAGATATAGTAATAGAACATATCAATGAAAGAATAGAATAAGAGATATAGGAATAGAAGAAAGGTATAAGAGATATAGGAGAGCAATAGGACAGGGGACGGAAGGCACTCTAGTGCACTTGTACTCGCCCCTTACTGACCTCTTAGGAATCTGGATAGGTCAACCGTAGATAATCTAAGGGTAAAGTGTTGGGGGTTTGGGGATGACACTATGGAGTCCGGTAATGAGTTCCACGCTTCAACAACTCGGTTACTGAAGTCATATTTTTTACAGTCAAGTTTGGAGCGGTTAATATTAAATTTAAATCTGTTGTGTGCTCTTGTGTTGTTGTGGTTGAAGCTGAAGTAGTCACCGACAGGCAGGACGTTGCAGCATATGATCTTGTGGGCAATACTTAGATCTTGTTTAAGGCGTCTTAGTTCTAAACTTTCTAGGCCCAGGATTGAAAGTCTAGTCTCGTAGGGTATTCTATTTCGAGTGGAGGAGTGAAGGGCTCTTCTGGCGAAGAATCTTTGGACATTTTCAAGGGTGTTAATGTCTGAGATGCGATATGGATTCCAAACAGATAAGCTGTATTCGAGGATGGGTCTGGCAAAAGTTTTGTAAGCTCTGGTAAGTAGTGTGAGATTGCCAGAGCAGAAGCTACGTAGGATTAGGTTTACAACTCTTGAAGCCTTCTTGGCTATATTGTTGCAGTGGGCTTTGGCACTTAAATCTTTTGTTATTAGTATACCAAGGTCTTTAACCAAGTGGGGATTATCTGTGATAATTTGATTATTCAGTTCATATTTGGAGTTCAGATTCTTCTTCCCAATGTGTAGGACAGAGCATTTGCTAGTTGAGATTTGGAGTTGCCATGTGTTAGACCACTCAGAAACAGCGTCAAGGTCTTATAACTATAATTGCAGTGAACTCACATCTCTGAAATTTTATCAACTAATTTGTTAAGGTCATTCATTTGGAGATCCTAAAAATGCTTTCATTTCCTATGGTATTCTTTTTTTACAGAATAGCAACAGCAATGCTTTCTTTTTTCATGTTGTTTAAAGATGGGATCATTGAATTTTATCAGTTCTAATATTTATTGTTGTATTGTTTTATGTTGTAAGCCTTTTAGAAAGGTGGAGTAAAATAATTATAAAAATTCAAATGCACTCAATCTAGGAAACATTCAGAAGGTTAAAAACATTTTACACGAATGAATTGCTGTTTCTGTATTTTCCATGCTGTGTTAAACATTTCTTCTGTTTTATCACTCATGTTCACTTTGATGGAAAAGAAAACGTATGCCCTCATTTATCTTTATGTTCATAGTTCTGTAACACTGGAGGAAGATTCTCCGTGGCCATGGATATGCCTGTTGTAAAGTTCACAGATAAAAATGGAAATGTACTTTCCTGTTAGCTCTTTTTCAGCCAAGGTAGCTACAGTGGCATTACAAGACAGACATCTCATTTGTCTGATGATAGGTTTCAGATATCGGTGCTTTGCAGCAGTCCTTTCCATTATATTGAAAAATCATGCTGCATTCATGCAATTTATTTCTGTCAGGGTTGCTTTCTGACTAACAAGCATTTGAGCTACATTGTCATTGTCTCCTGTAAGAGATATACGATCCTGTGACTATAAGATATTCACTTGTTTTGAGATACCAACCAATTTAGGCAGGCAGTAAACTACAAAAAAAGAATATAAAATCATCTTTTTGGGGGCAAGATAGGTTGCAATGCATGAGATTATAAAGTTCATCTTGGAGAAAGATACATCAGTCTTTAATCTGATGAACAAAAATAAAACCATTGTGTCTTCATTCATTCACCATCTACTTAATAGCAAAGTTTTATTGGTAGAAGCAAGAATTTGCTCAAATGCCCCAAAGATGGCAGCAGAGTACTTTCGATTCCTTCTCATTTCTGAACAGAGTTTGCAAATCTGGAAAGATTTTATTATAAAGGCAATTAGGTTCAGACTCAATCCCCAATAGATACATCTCTGATTGTTCACTTTGAAAATGTAATTATGCTAAGTCATCATGACACCTGAGAAAAAGTACAGCTAGAACCAGAACATTTTGAGGTGAAAATATTCTTGATGTTTGCAATATTTCCAAAGCAAACATTCCTTTAGGATTTGTTCGTATTCACTATTTTGAAGGGAAAGGTTAACAATCTCAGTCTTCAAATGCAGACTCTGTTGGGCCTGGGGAGATTCTCTAACTCATAAAAATGCACAGCGCTTTTGAAGAAAAATATCCAAATATGAAAAAAAAAAAAAGCAAAGCTCAGACAGCCAGTTGGAAATTCTTTTCAGGATGGAACAAAAGCATTTCAACAGATTCAGATTGCGCTATGAAGACCCTTATTCAATATAAAGTTCTATTAATAGACCTCCTGGGTTTGTTTCTTTCATTCTTTCTTCAGGAAGATGAGAGTGGAGGCTATCAAATATTCACTACAATATAAAAAACAATTAAACTACAAAGGTGAACAAAAAATAGTTCACTTGTCCCCCAACCCCAAATAAATAAGGTAATGTCCATGTTGTGGTTGGCTCTGGCCCAGCTCCTGCCCCAGGGAATGTGGAGGTGGATGCAGGGGAAACTTCAACATGTCACAGGCCTGTGTTATTGTCGACAGAGTCAGTTCAGAGTTTCGTTTCCTCGGACGAAGAAGAAGGTGGGAGTGACTCGGCAGAGGGGGGCTTGGCACACAGCCCAGGCAGTCAATCTCCCTTATCTTCCATTGATTCACATGAAGACGTTTTGGACCCACCCAAGCGCAGAATTATGCGTAGAAGAGACCAAGTAAGGACATATTACAGGAGATAAGAGCGGTCACCTGTGTTTGGGTGGGGCTCCAGTAATTAGGGCTGCTGCTATAAATAGCAGCATGTGGGTTTGGCCGTTGTGGAAGAGTATCTGATCGCAATTCGTCAGGAATCCTGTGTAGATGGTTTCTGGACTTGGTTGATTTTTCATGCCTTTGAAAACAAAGCAGAGCAACATGTGTGTGTCTCACTTTGTTGGAAGAAGAAGGGGTGTGAAGTTTCTTCACAGCTGCTGGCTAATTACTTAATGACTGCTTAAGGTTAATTGTACAGACTACCCGGTTGTTTTGGGACCAGTGCTCTTTGCAATACAAAAAGAGTGCTTAGTTTATTTTGAATTTTGGGATAAAGAACATTGTTTTGAATTTTCAAATGTGTGTGTGTCTGAAATTTGTATTGAATTTTCGGGAGGCTCCTACCAGAGAGCCTGGCAGAACAGTCCAAAACACACATATTTCAAGGTAAAGGAAGTTAGAGGTGAATTCTCTGAGGGAAACCTGATTTTAAAGTCCAAAGCTGCTTCTTTGTTGCAGCCTGTTCTGTAGTCATGCTGAGCATTTAAATTAAATTAAATTAAAGCTCTTTCCTATTACTCTTTGTCCTCTTACTACTTTTCCTATACTGTATTTTTATATCTTTTTTTTAACCTTCTCTTCAGGATAGCTATTGTCTCTAATTGCTAAGAGCTGTTCTGTTTAATTTTGGGTTGTTGGGTTTTTTAGTAGATTTGTGAAAAAACATTTGAAAGGGGTATTTTGAAAGCCACTTTGATTTGATATACTATAAATATAAACAGTCCCATCCTTCTTCTATTCAGCTACACGTGTGATGAAAATGACAATGACTACAAGACTACGAATAGATCTACTGTAGTTTCTTTATTGTATAAAAGGACCACACAGTGGTCATATGTATAACAGAATAAAGCCAAATTAGGATAAATGCTTTCTTTTTCTTTGAGGAGAACTAACAACACTGATCGATTACCACAGCCTTTTTGAGGAACTGCAATTCATTCCAAATGTAATAGAAGAGTAATCTTCATTATGGAGCTCTGTCTCTGTTTGCCCATTGGGATGAAACTGATTTTGACTTTTTAGTCCAAGGAAAAGCATCTTTAGGTATTAAATTTAATCCAAATCTGATCTCAGAAAATAGTTTAGGCAAGTTCTGAGCTTTTCTTTTCTCCTGAGGCAATCCTAGCCTTTATCCTAAATAGTGATACTACTGCACAAGGAGGCATGACTAAAGTTAAATGTTAGCTTTTTAAAAAATTGACGCAGCTGCCTTGGTTTTAGAGTTCTCCTTTTTTTTCCAATGGAGGGCTATATTTTCTCATAGATAATCTGTGGAGAACAAACCTGGCAGGACAAAGACAAAATTTAGCATTTAATTCATTCTTCTCCTTCTGTTCTGTGAAAGATATGAATTTATTTGCTTTTTTTTAAAAAAGTGTATTTGTTTGTTGTTGTGGAGAACTTTGGTGATCTTTTGTGGAATTAAAAAAAGAACGAGGATGATGTTCTTTATAGAAATGTGCTGCTTTTCTATAGTTCATCTTTAAACAGAAGGAAAGAGGATGTCTTTGGAACATTTATACAAATACAACAGTTATTGCTGTTGTATTTACATTGTTATTGTAAGCCGCCCTGAGTCCTTTGGGATTGGGCGGCATAGAAGTCTAAATAAATAAATAAATAAACAAACAAACAAACAAACAAACAAACAAACAAACAAACAAATAATAAATAAATAAATAAACAAACAAACAAACAATAAACTTGCTGTATGGTGCTCCTCCCCTGCCTATCTTGGGTTTCTATTATTGATATTTCAAACAACCCCAACATTAACTCTTTTTTTCTAAAAGTGATACACTCTCTCTTTAATATCAAGACAGCCTTTTCTTCAAAAATATTTTTCCCAATTCTTTGGTGTTGTCCTCATCATTTTTATATTATTCATCCTGCAAACAAATTTGAACTACCTTTGAGATACATATGTCTTTATGCAAACTCACACACTGCTAGAGCAAATAACTATTGGAAAAACTACCTATGGTAATCGTAAAATCTCTGCTTTTTCCTACCACATTGATTTCAACCAAGGTGCAATTAAAAATAATATAAAAGCTACGGTAGTCCCATAAAATAGGTTACACTTGATTAAAGATCTTCAGTACATTTTTCTGAGAATATACTAACATACCTATGGTTAAAATATTGTTTATTCCCTTTTTTTAAAAAGTGAATCAGCTGTAGAAACTTACTTAAAAGTCTTTAGTCAGCAGTTCATTCATTCCTCTTATGATTACATGCATAAGTTGTGCTTATGACAGTCTCAAAATATTTATTAGTTTTCAGATTGATTACAGAAGGCTTCCTATTAGCCTCTTTCTTTCTGGGTCAAGTGAAAAATGATTAACTTAGGAGGTGTGAGAAATAACATAAAAGTTAAAAAAAAGATTGATTGCAAAAAGAGTGGATGGGAAAATCTAGCATATTATAAATAAAACAAATTAAAGGGGAGGGCAATCATAAAAGTGTTGGTTGCAGAATATGCTGCAGGTATAATTTTAGGAAGAAGCAAATTATTATTTTACAAAAAACGAGAGTTACACCTATTTGTTTCTTGCCAGAAAAGCAGGTACGTGGATTAGCTGTGACTGGAAATAAAAGGGATGCAGGAAATAAAAACTTTAGAAGATCCTTTATGAAACAACCAAATCCATATGCCGTATTTTTCAGAGTATAAGACGCACCTCTCCCCCCAAAAAGAGGGTAAAAATCTGGGTGTGTTTTATACCCTAAATATAGACCGGGTTAGCCTCTCAAATGAAAGATTCAGAGGCAGGAAAAATGCCTCTGAAATGGAGCTTCAGAAAGAAAAGACTCTGAAATGGAGCTACAAGCCTCTGAAATGGAGGTTTTAGAGCAGGGGTCCCCAAACTTTTTACACAGGGGGCCGGTTCACTTTCCCTCAGACTGTTGGAGGGCCGGACTATAAAAAAACCCTATGAACAAATCCCTATGCACACTGCACATACCTTATTTTAAAGTAAAAAACAAAATGGGAATGTACTATTTAGGGGGGGGGAGTCTGAAATTCATATATGTTTATGTTTTGTTTTTAATTTTCTTTTGTTAACATCTGATTGTAGGTTTTCTTGGCTTATAGAAAAATGTATAAAGAAAGAAGGAAGCACTTTGGCATAATAGTTAATAAGTTAGAATATAATTGGTGTACTTTTTGAAGGAACATTAAGGAGGGAATTTAATTAAAAGAAAATGAATGTAACTGGATGACAAAATTAGAAAAAAAAACTTTTCAACTTTTTTGATGATTGATAGTTACTAACAAAATACCGCATTTTAGTCATAGAAAATTAGATGGAACCCTGTGTTGTGTCACTCACCCACGGGCTGGATAAATGGCCTCGGCGGGCCACATGCGGCCCGCGGGCCGTAGTTTGGGGACCACTGTTTTAGAGGCAGGGGGGGAAAGCAATGCGCACAGCTCACAACCAATGAACCTGCTGCTAAAATTCACCTCTGGAAACAGCTGATTAGGGGTATTCCAGCAGGCCAATCCACCGACCAATCAGCTTTTTTCTTATTTTCATCTCCAAAAACTAAGTTGTGTCTTGTACTCTTGTGCATCTTATAGTCTGAAAAATACAGTAATTGATTTTCCATTTTTTTGGAAGTTGTCAAGCAGAATGTGAATGGCAAACATCTAAAGCCTTCACATACTGGTTGTAGATAGCATAGGTATCAATGAAAGAAGGAAAGAACTTCATTTAGATTTAAGCATCTCCAAAAGTTATTGCTTGAAGACAATTCACTTCTCACCATGTTACTAACTACCAATTCGTGTTGGACAGCTTATTGCTTGCATAACGCTAGGTGCCATTTATCCATCCTATCTACTAGAACTGATAGACTGAACTTTGTGAATTGATCCAAATATCAAAACTACCTTTTAGAAGCTCAGTAAGTTAGTGGTTCTCATCACATCTGTGCAAAGTGATTTCCAAAGATCTTATATAAGGGTTCCAAAGGATCTTGGGTCCAAAAGGAGTTGGGTGGCTTATAAATTTAAATAAAGTGAAGTGAAGTAAAATAAAATAAAATAAAGTTGGACAGATCCCCTCAGACTGCACCAGGAATCATGATAATGTCAAAGAAGAAAAACAACTACTATTGATTGATTATTTCAGCTGTAAGATGAGGATGAAATGAAAACAGTGCCCCAAAGACATTGCATTAAAAAAAATAGTTCCTGGGATATGTTTGCATTGCAATTTCAATGAAAAGAGGATGAAATGAGGATGAGCTTTATTGTCCATTGAATACCTTTCAGTTATGTCCTTCAGTTATCCAAACTTCAGCAGCATAGTGAAATTACTGGGAATCCTAGTAGTTTAGATCCTAATTTGGATGCCATTGATTTGTTTGTCTGCAAATCACTAAAAAATTCTTACTGTAACTCACATCTCTCCTACAATCTAAGGTAAGCTGTCTTATAAAATCTACTCAGGTGAGCATGCATAACAATCTAAACATATATGCAGTGATGGGCCGCCAAAATTTTTACTGCCACACTGTGGCACATGGCTTGATGGTCATTGTTCTGTCTGGGTTCCCCCAGACGTCAACACCAACTAAAAAGGGTAGCCAGACACGCTGGTAAAAAGCAAAGTCATTTAATATCTTTGAAAACAAACACAGATAACAAAAACTGTTCTTACAAACTGGAATGCTATGAAGCTTCACAGAAGAGTCACAACGGCCAGACAATACAACAAGCTTCTTGCTGGCACACACACCACTGTAGATAATAAAACCCACGCCTCCCCCAAGTTTTCAGCCTTCGAGGCCACAAGCCAGAATCAGAAACGCCAAGGATCGAAGCAAGGTCACAGGACTCCCAAAAGATAACTCTCCACAATACAGGAAGGGCGGGCCTGCCTTTTCAACCTTTCTGAGGAGAACCACACCCAAACCCAGCTGTTGCCTATTAGGGATGGAAATACCTGGCTAATTGTCCCCTTGGTTGTGCTGCCCTTCTCTTAAGGCTGCTTGCTGGGGAGAGCTCCCCCCCGGGGGTCTCAGACTGTTCCCCCTCCTCCTCGTCCTGACATTCCTTTTCCCCATCTGCCTGGTTCTCCTCCTCCTCCTGTTCCTCGTCCTCCCCCTCTGAGCATGGAGCCGGCAGAGTTCCAGCCATTCCCTGAGGAGCCTCAGACTGAATCACAACAGTCATGTGACCAGACGGGAGTGGCTTGATAATCACGTGAGCGGGTTGACTTAAAGGTCATGTGACTGAGTGGGAGTGGCTTACTGACCAAAATAAGTTTTCAAATAGATGCTTGGACTCTTTATCAGTTGATTAAGTCACACTATCTGAATAGCCACAAAAAGGACTAATGATAGACAGCATTATTTGTTGAAGAGAACGGTAATATTTTAAGCTTTTTTACTGAACCCACAAGGTTCAGTATGATAACAGATTGGGCAAGTAGCTCAATTTTCTTTAATTGCTATAAAAGTTCAGTTCTAAATAATGATTAAAATGATTAAAGCGTTTATGGGTAAAAACATACTATTTAATTATTTCCTATTTTAAAAGTAATTAAGGATGATAATAAGATACTACAGAAGGAAGGACAATTACAAAACTATTAAGTATTCAATAAATAGTGCATAAACTTACTACTCCCAATGTGTCTTCCCCTTCGTGGGGGCAGCAGTTAATTACTATTCAATATCTACATGAAGCCGCTGGGTGAGATCATCCAAGGACATGGGGTGAGGTATCATCAGTACGCTGATGATACCCAGTTATACATCTCCACCCCATGCCAATTCAGTGAAGCGGTGGATGTGATGTGCCGGTGCCTGGAAGCTGTGAGGATCTGTATGGGGGCCAACAGGCTCAGACTCAACCCAGACAAGACCGAGTGGCTGTGGGCTTTCTCTCCTAAGGACTTTTCGACCTGTCCATCCATTGCTCAGATAGGGTCTGCAACTTGGGTGTCCTCCTGGACCCACGGCTGAGTTTTGACCATCACATTTTGGCTGTGGCCAGGGGGACCTTCGCCCAGGTTCGCGTGGTGCACCAATTGTGGCCCTACTTGGACCAGGAGGCTCTCTGTACAGTCACTCAGGCCCTCATCACCTCTTGTCTTGATTATTGCAATGCTACCCTTGAAAAGTGTTCGGAGACTGCAAATAGTCCAGAATGCAGCCGCGAGAGCTGTTATGGGTGTACCTCAGTACACTCATACAATACCTTTGCTCCATGAGCTGCACTGGCTTCCTATTAGTCTCTGGGCACAATTCAAGGTGTTGGTTATTACCTATAAAGCCCTACATGACTCAGAGCCAGACTGTTTACGGGACCGTCTCCTGCCGCATACCTTCCAGAGACCAATAAGAGATCACAGAGTTGGCCTCCTCCAGGTCCTATCGACTAAATAATGTAGGTTGGCAGGACCACAGGGGAGGGCCTTCTCTGTGGCTGCCCCTGCTCTATGGAACCCACTACCCCTGATGTCCCTACTTCTCCCAACCTACTGGCCTTCAGCAAGGCCACAAAGACCTGGCTTTGCTGGCATGCCTAGGGGCCATGAATTGTCCATCTTTCATGGCCAAATTTTATTTTATGAATGGTGTGCATGCATAAGATTTGATTGGTTTTTATATAAATGTGTTTTATTGGGGTTAGTTTTTTAGAGCTTATATTCGACTTCTTTTTTATTGCTGTATCTTTTTGTATTGTTATTATGCTGTAAGCCGACCTGAGTCCTTTGGAATTGGGCGGCATAGAAGTCGAATAAATAATAATTTAAAATAATAATAATTACTGCATATATGTGAGCCCCAAGTCCTCAGAGAGGGGCGGCATACAAATCCAATTAAATAAATAAACAAAGCATGCTGTAAATATTGGGGGGTTTTTTTTTATAAGGTGCATTGGCTTGATAGTTGGAAGCCAACTTCAACAGGGAAAAGGATTGTAAGAACAGAGATACATCTGAATCACAATTAATGAGAGTAGATGTTTAGGAATGAAATATTACACCTACCTCCTATGGTGTAAGCGTGGCATTTGCTCATGAAGTCGCACACAGTCAAGAATGTCTGCAAAGTCAATGAGATTAATTAAGTGCTTCTAAACTAACTGGGCTACCCATAAAATGTTTATTAAAACTTGAAGTATTAAATTTATTCCCATGCTTTGTTATCGTTTTCTCTCGTCAGTAGTGATAATTACGACATTGGAGATTAAATGAACCTCATACAGTATTGCTTGCCTTGGAGACTCGAGAAAGTGATTTAGGGAAACATATTTGCCATTGCACCTAATTGAGTTATAGTAATTGTCACCAATGATTTTGACTTGTCTGCTTGCTTGCTTGTAGCTAGAGATATTTTTTGGCAAACTGTTCTTCTCCCCCTATATGCATTTCTTTTAGCATGACATTCTGACTGAGCAAAGTTCAAAACAAGTGATTTTCTTTTTATGTTCTCTTCAGCATAACCTGCCGCTTTCCCTCAGTTTAAGGGCACAGCGATAGATGTAGACAGCCCAATCTCTTTTAGCAGTCTTGAGCAGAAATGTTAATTAAGAGTGTCAGTAGCGGATTTAATATTAGTCTATAGTTCCCAGACCAAATGTGTAAAGACATCACAGTATTTGTACTTGCAGTAAAATGAGCTCGCTTACACATTCTATTCAAGAGGCAGAAACTTAATTCAAGAGTTTCTTGCTGGCCCCTCTTACATCAGAAACCAAATACATTGGGGGCAAAGGAGTCAGGCACAATCACTTCCTTTGGCTTCAATTGGGAAGGTCTGCAGGGTGCTAAGTGGAGTTGCAATGCATTTGGTGGTTGTGCTGTAGATAGAAACAGCATCATGGCACAGAATGGCAACGGGGTATTGGAGGAGAAAAAAAGACAAATGTTAGCCTTACATTAGCCAATCCTCATCAAGGGACTGAGCAGTGCAATTTTTAAAAATGCAGATTGGAAGGGCTTCAGGTAAGGCCACTAAAGGGTCAGAAGCGTGGAAACCATGAAATGTTAATTGTATGTTTCTCAGCTAATGCAACTGGGTGGGACAGCAGAGGTGGGTCCCTCTTACTTTCCTATTGGTGCACTGCGTGCACCTCACAATATGGGTTTTGGTTCTATTTATTTATTTATTTATTTGTTTGTTTTTATTTATTTATTTTGTCATTAAAATATAAGGTACAAGTAAATGTCTAAATATTAAAATACATGCAACAAGTAGAAAATAAAGAAATAGTAAGGAAAGGGGACAAAAGGCACGCTGGTGCACTTATGCACGGCCCCTTACTGACCTCTTAGGAATTGGGAGAGGTCAATAGTGGAAAGTCTAAGGGTAAAGTTTTGGGGGTTAGGATATGAAACTACGGAGTCTGGTAAGGAATTCCATGCATCAACTACTCGGTTACTGAAGTCATATTTCCTGAAGTTGAGTTTTGAGCAGTTTACATTAAGTTTGTATCTGTTGTGTGCTCATGTGTTGTTGTGGTAGAGACTGAAGTAATCGTTGACCGAGAGAACATTGTAGCATATGATTTTATGGGCTATGCTTAGATTGTTTATTTTTTTATTTTGTCCAATACATAATGAGGGTTTTATTTATTTAATTTAATTTATTTATTTATTAGATTTGTATGCCGCCCCTCTCCATAGATTTACAATTTAAAATATTTTAAAAACTCCATTATTAAGCAGACATACGTACAAACATACCATACATAAATTGTATACGCCCGGGGGAGATATCTCAGTTCCCCCATGCCTGACGACAAAGGTGGGTTTTGAGGAGTTTACGAAAGGCAAGGAGGGTGGGGGCAGTTCTAATCTCTGGGGGGAGCTGGTTCCAGAGAGTCGGGGCCACCACAGAGAAGGCTCTTCTCCTGGGGCCCGCCAAACCACATTGTTTAGTTGACGGGACCCGGAGAAGGCCCATTCTGTGGGACCTAGTTTTAATGGGTATATATCTATATACACATAATAAAATACATGAAGAAGGTTATAGAGGAGATACTCATAGTAAAATATATCTAAGAAAGAATAGAAAAGAAGATATAGTAATAGAACATATCAATGAAAGAATAGAAGAAGAGATATAGGAATCGAAGAAAGGTATAGGAGATATAGGAGAGCAATAGGACAGGGGACGGAAGGCACTCTAGTGCACTTGTACTCGCCCCTTACTGAGTGTTTAAGGCAATGTAGTTCTAAACTTTCTAAGCCAAGGATTGATAGCCTAGTTTTGTAGGGTATTCAGTTATGAGTGGAGGAGTGAAGGGCTCTTCTGGTAAAGTATCTCTGAACATTTTCTAATGTATTTATGTCCGGAATGCAGTGTGAGTTCCAGACAGATGAGCTGCATTCAAGGAATGGTCTGGTGAAAGTTTTGTATGCTCTGGTTAGTAGTGTGAGATTGCCGGAGCAGAAGCTACGTAGGATTAAGTAGGACCGCTACACTAGCACGCACAAGCACGTCCACAAGCATGATTTGGCTTCTGTGCATGTGCAGAGGGATGATTTTCCTTCTGCACATACTAAGAGAGACAAAAAATTGCAAAAATTTAGGAAAAAAGATGGTGATTTGCATGGTCCAGCAAAGACCGTGCCGGAACCTTTGTGCCCAAATTGCGCAATTGATGGACAACAACCAGAGCTGCGCAATAGACTGCAGCAATAGGAACCCACCCCTAGTTCTATAGATGCCTCCTTCATGCACAGTGACCCAACCACACTCTGAAAACATAGAAACATAGAAACATAGAAGTCTGATGGCAGAAAAAGATCTCATGGTCCATCTAGTCTGCCCTTATACTATTTTCTGTATTTTATCTTACGATGGATATATGTTTATCCCAGGCATGTTTAAATTCAGTTACTGTGGATTTATCTACCACGTCTGCTGGAAGTTTGTTCCAAGCATCTACTATTCTTTCAGTAAAATAATATTTTCTCATGTTGCTTTTGATCTTTCCCCCAACTAACTTCAGATTGTGTCCCCTTCTTCTTGTGTTCACTTTCCTATTAAAAACACTTCCCTCCTGAACCTTATTTAACCCTTTAACATATTTAAATGTTTCGATCATGTCCCTGCTTTTCCTTCTGTCCTCCAGACTATACAGATTGAGTTCATGAAGTCTTTCCTGATACGTTTTATGCTTAAGACCTTCCACCATTCTGGTAGCCCGTCTTTGGACCCATTCAATTTTGTCAATATCTTTTTGTAGGTGAGGTCTCCAGAACTGAACACGGTATTCCAAATGTGGTCTCACCAGCGCTCTATAGAGCGGGAAAAGATTAACTTGTTTCACTTGGGCTGGGAATTCTGGAAGTTGTAGTCTCAATATGTCTGACAAGGAAAGGCTGCACTAAACCTCCTCAGCCTCATTTGGAATCGGGTGGTGGAGAGTGATTTGAGGAAGTTAATATGACTCTGTCCCTCATTATTGCTTTTCCCTGATGCTGGATTAATTCACCCTAAATACAAAAAGAGATTCTGCTTTGAACTTACGTTACAGCTGCATAAATCAAAGCAAACACCAATTAGAGTCGAAGTGGAGCAGCTCACAGAAGGTCAAACTACCCTAGTTTATTGAGACTAAAGAGAATTGAAAATCCATGCTAGAGACTCTTACATGTCTCTCTTCCCACTTCGGCACTAAGCTGAATTTGTGCATTTGCGCCAGGTTTGAAGCTTCAATCATATGCAAAATAACAGAGGAAAAATAATAACCTGCCTCTGAATAATTCATGCTATTTGTGAGCTACTTTGGAAGCTTTCCTCTTAAATTGCAGATTAGCATTTTTGTTGCTATTCTAATCAAAGGGTATTTTTTAAACAATTCCCAGTGCTTCTGAGATGCATTTTCCATGATTCCGATTCTAGCTTCAGTCCTTTGCTTTCTTTCCTCTTTTTGCTTTGTGGGTTTCATTGGGCTTTCGGAAAGCCTCTTCGTTTATTCTGAAGCCGAGAAATTCAAGAGCTTTCTGCTCAATGGGGAAGACATTAAAACCCGAAAACCCATTTCCCATTCACAAAGTGTCGTTCCTAAATAATGTTTTCATTATGTGATTTGTCATTCCCAGCTGCATTCATATATATACCGGCGGTGTGTGTGTGTGTGTGTGTGTGTGTGTGTGTTTATATATATTTATATAAATATCAGAAGTCTCACTCCATGGTTCTTATATATGAATAATACTGACTCTTCTAAATGACATTTCTTCATGATACTGTATATTCTACATACAGTATACATATTATAGTACACATAAGCTGCTATAAAAATCCTGACATTTCCCTTTCAGCCCACAATAAAGTTAATAGCATGTTCCTATTCATTTATGTTGTGACAGAAAGCCTTTCATGGTTTAGTTTATTTATTTGTTTGTTTGTGTTGTGATTCAGCCTGAGGCTCCTCAGGGACCACCTGCATCTCGGCTGGATCCAGGCCCGGAGGAGGAGGACAGTGAACAGGAGGGGGAGGACCAGGCAGACGGGGGAGAGGAAAGTCACGAAGAGGATGAGGGGGAGCAGCCTGAGAGCCCCGGGGGGGGGGGGGGCTCTCCCCAGCCAGTAGCCTGGCCTCATTGGATGAGGAAGCACAGGCTATAATTGACATGAGACAGCGATGTGCAGCTCAGAGACGGGACCAATTAGAAAGGTATTGGCATCACTGAATTGGCAACAGCTGTTTTGGGGTGTGGTTCTCCTCAGCAGGGTTTAAACGGCAGGCAAGCCCTTTAAGCCATGTGGAGCGCTATCAACTGGTAGTTCTGTGACCCTGGTTTGCTTCTCGGCGTCTCTGATCTTGGCTTGTGGCCTAGAAGACTGGAAGACTTGGGGGAGGCGTATGTTTGTTATCTCCAGCGTTGTTTTTGACAGCAAGAATCCTGTTTTACTTCATGGCCTTCGTGAAACATCTGTGAAGTTTCAGCATGTTCCTGTTTGTAAGGACATTTTCTGTTACCTGTGTTTGCTTTGAATTCTATAAACTGCCTTTGATTTTTACCAGTGTGTCTGGATTCTCTTTTTGGGTTGGTGTTTGCTTCTAGAGGGACCCAGACAGAACAGTTTGTTTATTTGTTTTGTTTGTCAAACATATATAGGATAGTAGTAGTTTGCATAATCATTGTCGCGGTTTGTAAATAATTAAAGTCCGTTAGAACCTTAATCACCATGGAGGCGATGGATGGAAGGCTTTAGTCATTTGTTCAAAAACAAGATTTCTTTTATTATAAAAGTAGAAAATAAAACATGTCTCGGTGGACAACATAACAAATACATCTTACATGATGGTAGATAGAAAAGAGAATGGAGTTTTAGGATGAAGCAGAAGGAAGTAATGTTAGATGTGGCAGGATATTACATCATAATAGGAGGAACTTAGTAAGGCACACAAAGTTAACTCTTTAATTACTAAATGTCTCTGGGGCTGGCAATATTCAGCGTGACAAACATAACATAAGTAAAAACTAACGATAAAAGAGGACAATAGGACAGTAGGACAGGGTTGGTAGGCACAGTGGTACGCTTATGCACATTTCTTGTAGACCTCTTAGAAACAGGGAGAGTGAAGGACTCTTCTTGTGAAATATTTCTGGACTGTCTGGATTGTATTAATGTCTGATATGCAGTGCGGGTTCCAGACAGGTGAGTTGTATTCCAGAATTGGTCTAACAAATGTTTTGTAAGCTCTGGTTAGCAGTATAATATTGCCAAAGAAGAAGCTACGTAAGACTAGATTAACAACTCTTAGTGCCTTTTTGGCAATGTTGTTACAATGGGCTCTAGCACTTAAGTCATTGGATATGAGTACTCCAAGGTCTTTGACAGAGTGGGGATCATCTACAAGTTCATTTCCTCCAAGTTTGTATTTTGTATTCAGATTCTTTTTGCCAATGCATAGGACAGAACCTTTGTTGGTTGAGATTTGAAGTTGCCAATTGTTTGACTCTTCTGCTACATGATCAAGGTCTTTTTGAAGGAAGCAGCATTGTCGGTGGTGTTAGATAGTTTAACATCGTCAGCAAAGATAACACAGTTGCTTATAATATTATCTCAAAGATCGTTTATGTAGAGTCTGGTCCTAGAATATTGCTTTGAGGGACACCACTGTTGATATGACCACTTGTTGTCTGTTAGATAGAAACACGGTTATCCAATCATGTAGGGGTCCAGAGATACCATAGGATTTTAGTTTCAGAAGTCATTTGCCATGTACTACTAAATCAAAGGCTTTATAAAAGTCTATGTAAATTGCATCTATTGTTTTGCCTTGATCAAATTGAGTAGTCCATATGTTTTTGCAGTAAGAGTTGCGGTTTACAGGATACTTTTTTCCTGAAACCACATTGTTTGTCGGAGAGTAGATAGTTGGTTTGTAGTGGAGGGTAATGGTTTGGTTTATGATTGATTCCATGACTTTGCAGGTGATGCAACCCAAAGAGATTGGTCTGTAATTTTCAATATTACTTGGATATCTTTTTTTGAAGATAGGGATGACTATGGCTAGTGACCATAGTTTGGATAAGGAGATAGTCCTGAAGAATTTTTTAAAAAATATGCTTAGATTTAAGGTTGTGGAGAGCTTTTTAAAAGAAATATGCACATGGTCCATCAGGTCGAATAGAGATCGTTTTAGGTTATGTAATGCCTTTCTAATGTTATCTTCTGTAAAATCAATTTGTGTTAGATCATTGAAGTTAATTGTGGTATGTCTAGGAAATATTGGGCATGAGCCATTGCTGTTTACAAAGACTGAGGTGAAGAATGTGTTAAAGAGCTTGGCTTTAACTGTTTCATTGTTATAACCTTTACCATTCGGTCATACCTTTGGGACTGTCTTCTGCTGCACAAATCCCAGCGACCGATAAAGTCCCACAGAGTCGGCCTTCTCTGGGTCCTGTCGACTAAACAATGTTGTCTGGTGGGACCCAGGGGAAGAGTCTTCTCTGTGGCAGCCCCGGCCCTCTGTAATCAACTCCCACCAGAGATTAGAACTACCCCCACCCTCCTTGCCTTTCGTAAGCTACTCAAAACCCACCTATGTCGCCAGGCATGGGGTAATTGAGTTACCCCTAGGCTACGGTAGATTTATGTATGGTATGACTGAGTTGTATGGTTTTAATAATGTTTTTTAATGTGTTTTTAATATATTGGATTGGTGACATTGTATTTTGTTGGGAGTCGCTCCGAGTCCTCGGAGGGGGGCGGCATACAAATCTAATAATTTTTTATTTTTATTTATTACTATTACTATTACTATTACTATTACTATTACTATTACTATTACTATTACTATTACTATTACTATTACTATTACTATTACTATTACTATTACTATTACTATTACTATTACTATTACTATTACTATTACTATTACTATTACTATTACTATTACTATTACTATTACTATTACTATTGGGGTGGGCTGGATCTTGAGTCTTTGAATTGGTTGTTTAAAAAGTTATAAAAGGCACGTGTGGACTTTGTGCATAGAAGATTTACTTCTTGACTGATGTGATAATGTACAATATTCAAATAAAATAGCACATGTATAAATGTGGTTATATGAAACTGTAAAAAAATTAAAACTAAATAAAA